>NC_053500.1:5726402-5928902 GCF_905171775.1 Rana temporaria | reverse complement strand
AGGCAGGAAACATTCCCAGTTTATGACCTGGGCTTGGATGGTGCCCCCCTCTCTGCGGACCCCCACAGCCCCCCATTGCTGGGTGAGTAAGCCTCCCCCTGGCTGCAGTGTATGGGTGATTGATGTCAGTGTGGGCCCGGCACTCGCCTCCTTGTTTATCCTGGCACAGGGCAATGCTGCCTATAATTACAGAGGACGGGCAGAGGCCGCAGCCAAGCGCAGTGCAGCGCAGCGGTTGTCTGTTTTGTTATTTTGTTTTTGCTTTTCATTTTCTTAACTGTAATTTGTGCTCCCAACAGACCATCACCATCCGCACACGGGCCAATCGCCATCCGCACACGGGCCAATCGCCATCCGCACACGGGCCAATCGCCATCCGCACATGGGCCAATCTCCATCCGCACACGGGCCAATCACCATCCGCACACGGGCTAATCCCCATCCGTACACGGGCCAATCGCCATCCGCACACGGGCCAATCGCCATCCGCACACTGGCTAATCGCCATCCGCACACGGGCCAATCGCCATCCGCACACGGGCCAATCGCCATCCGCACACGGGCCAATCGCCATCCGCACACGGGTCAATCGCCATCCGCACACGGGCCAATCGCCATCCGCACACGGGCCAATCGCCATCCGCACACGGGCCAATCGTCATCTGCACACGGGCCAATCGCCATCCGCACACGGGCCAATCGCCATCCGCACAAGGGCCAATCGCCATCCGCACGCGGTCCAATCGCCATCCGCACGCGGTCCAATCGCCATCCGCACACGGGCCAATCGCCATCCGCACAAGGGCCAATCGCCATCCGCACACGGGCCAGTCGCCATCCGCCCACGGGCCAATCGCCATCCGCACACGGGCCAATCGCCATCCGCACATGGGCTTATGTCAACCGTATCCACCACGGCTGTCCTATAAGGACACAGAAATGACAGGACGACACCAGATGTATATAACGTATGTATATAGCTAGATGTACCAGAGGAGCTTACACTCTAATGTCACACTACTGGTCAGCCACAGTGGCAAACATAAATATCTGGCAGCGTGGCATAAGATCAAGTGCTGTGCTGCCAGATACACGCATCTTCTGCCAGTGTGATCACTTGCGCAACCCAACACCGTGACCGCGCTGTCGCCTAACAACAATCACATCGCGGGTAGGACAGGCTCCTGATCACATGATCGCTGTGAAAGCCAATCACTACAATCACATGGTGGGGAAACCTCTCACAGATAGGAAGGCCCAGATCCACGTAGCGCGGCGCATTCGTAAGTCCGGCGTAGTGTATCTCAGATACACTACGCCGCCGTAACTTACAGCGTATTTCCCGTATCCACAAAGATTTTGCGCCGTAAGTTACAACAGCGTAGTGTCAATGTGTCGGCGTAAGGGCGCGCAATTCAAATCGCTAAGTTGTGGGCGTGTTTTATGTTAATATGTCCTAACCCCACGTAAATGACGCTTTTTTTTAACCGCGCATGCGCCGTCCGTGGGGGTATCCCAGTGCGCATGCTCCAAATTAACAAGCCAATGCGTTTGAGGTGAACGTAATTCTACGCAAAGCCCTATTCGCGAACGTTTTACGCAAACGACGGAAAATTCTACGCTGGCCCGACGTCCATACTTAACATTGAGTACGCCTCATAGAGCAGGGGTAACTTTACGCCGGAAAAAGCCTTACGGAAATAACCTAAAAAAAATGCGCCGGCCGGACGTAGGTTTGTGGATTGGCGTATCTAGCTAATTTGCATACTCGACACGGAAATCGACGGAAGCGCCACCTAGCGGCCAGCGTAAATATGCACCTACGATCCGACGGCGTACTAAGACGTACGTCAGTCGGATCTACTATTGTGTGTTGTGTGTATTGTGTTGTGTGTGTGTATTGTGTGTGTAGTGTGTGTTGTGTAGTGTGTGTGTTGTGTATTGTGTGTTGTGTAGTGTGTATTGTGTAGTGTGTTGTGGGTGTTGTGTATTGTGTGTGTTGTGTATTGTGTGTAGTGTGCGTTGTGTATTGTGTAGTGTGTAGTGTGTTGTGTGTTGTGTAGTGTGTGTAGTGTGTGTAGTGTGTTGTGTGTTGTGTAGTGTGGGTCAGATGTCAGTCAATGGCGGGTTTATAGACAAGGCTGACTCTGTTCATCCTGATTGTTGCGGCGCGGTGATCACAGCTGTGTGTGCCGCTGACACCGTTCTCTCATCACCGCCGGCCGCGGACACAATGCAGCTCTCATTCACTGTGCACCTGCTGACTACCCAGACACCCGCGTGTACACGGCTCCCCGTGTTCAGGAGGGGCTCCCGGGGGGGGGGACGGGACGACTTCACTCATCACCTCAATTAGTCGTGTGACCGGCCGCCCCCTTCAGTCTTGTAGCGGCGCCTCTCCTGCACTGAAACGGCTTCCTCTGATTTCACCGCACACTGCGAGCTTCTGTGAGTGTGCATTAGAAGCTGCAGCAAGTCAGATAGAGGCCCCGCCCTCATTTCCTGGCTGGAGAACGCCCAGCATTTTCCTCCTCCTCCTGGGACAAGGCCACACCCACCTGAGCCGGCCGCCGGTCTCCCAAACACACGGCGACTCTCCACTAACATGGCAGAAGCGTCAAACATCTGGAGCCGCAAACTTTACATACGTGCTAAACAGAAAATTATGGGGCACCATTCTCCCTACTGACCCCAACGGCGGGGCACTATTCCTTCCAACAACACCGATGATGGGGCACTATTCCCCCCACTAACACAGTCAATTGGACACTATCCTTCCACTGACACCAGTAATGGGGTACTTACCTCCCACTGATACCAAAGATGGGGCACTATTCCTCCCACCAAAACCAACGAGGGGGGGTACTGTCTTTCCACCGACACCAGTGATGGGGCACTTTTCCTCCCACCGACACCTGGTGAAGGGCTCACTATTTCTTCCACCGACACCAACAAGGGGGCACTATTCCTTCCACCGACACCAACAAGGGGGCACTATTCCTTCCACCGACACCAACAAGGGGGCACTATTCCTTCCACCGACACCAACAAGGGGGCACTATTCCTTCCACCGACACCAAGAAGGGGGCACTATTCCTTCCACCGACACCAAGAAGGGGGCACTATTTCTTCCACTAACACCAGTAATTGGGGTACTTTCCTCCCACTGACACCAATGATGGGACACTATTCCTCCCACTGATACCAATGATGGGACACTATTCCTCCCACTGACACCAATGATGGGACACTATTTCTCCCACTGATACCTAAGATGGGGCACTATTCCTCCCACTGATACCAATGATGGGACACTATTCCTCCCACTGATACCAGTGATGGGGCACTATTCCTCCCACTGATACCAATGATGGGACACTATTCCTCCCACTGACACCAATGATGGGACACTATTCCTCCCACTGAAACCAATGACGGGGCACTATTCCTCCCACTGACACCAATGATGGGACACTATTCCTCCCACTGACACCAATGATGGGACACTATTCCTCCCACTGACACCAATGATGAGACACTATTCCTCCCACTGACACCAATGATGGGGCACTATTCCTCCCACTGACACCAATGATGGGACACTATTCCTCTCACTGACACCAATGACGGGACAGTATTCCTCCCACTGACACCAATGATGGGACACTATTCCTCCCACTGACACCAATGATGGGACACTATTCCTCCCACTGAAAACAATGACGGGGCACTATTCCTCCCACTGACACCAATGATGGGACACTATTCCTCTCACTGACACCAATGACGGGACAGTATTCCTCCCACTGACACCAATGATGGGGCACTATTCCTTCCACTGACACCAATGATGGGACACTATTCCTCCCACTGACACCAATGATGGGACACTATTCCTCCCACTGATACCAATGATGGGGCACTATTCCTTCCGCCGACACGGATGATGGGACACTATTCCTCCCACTGACACCAATGATGGGACACTATCCTCCCACTGACACCAATGATAGGACACTATCCTCCCACTGACACCAATGATGGGACACTATTCCTCCCACTGACACCAATGATGGGACACTATTCCCCCCACTGACACCAATGATGGGGTACTATTCTTCCCACTGACACCAATGATGGGACACTATCCTCCCACTGACACCAATGATGGGACACTATTCCTCCCACTGACACCAATGATGGGGTACTATTCCTCCCACTGACACCAATGATGGGGTACTATTCCTCCCACTGACACCAATGATGGGACACTATCCTCCCACTGACACCAATGATGGGACACTATTCCTCCCACTGATACCTAAGATGGGGCACTATTTCTTCCACTGACACCAATGATGGGACACTATTCCTCCCACTGACACCAATGATGGGACACTATTCCTCCCACTGATACCAATGATGGGGCACTATTCCTTCCGCCGACACCGACGATGGGACACTATTCCTCCCACTGACACCAATGATGGGACACTATCCTCCCACTGACACCAATGATGGGACACTATCCTCCCACTGACACCAATGATGGGACACTATTCCCCCCACTGACACCAATGATGGGGTACTATTCTTCCCACTGACACCAATGATGGGACACTATCCTCCCACTGACACCAATGATGGGACACTATTCCTCCCACTGACACCAATGATGGGGTACTATTCCTCCCACTGACACCAATGATGGGGTACTATTCCTCCCACTGACACCAATGATGGGACACTATTCCTCCCACTGACACCAATGACGGGACACTATTCCTCCCACTGACACCAATGATGGGACACTATTCCCCCCACTGACACCAATGATGGGGACACTATTCCCCCCACTGACACCAATGATGGGACACTATTCCTCCCACTGACACCAATGATGGGACACTATTCCTCCCACTGATACCAATGATGGGACACTATTCCTCCCACTGACACCAATGATGGGGCACTATTTCTCTAGCTACTGACCAAGGGCACTATCTGACCACCAAGCCCGGGACATTGTTTTGGCCACACCCCCCAGGACAGTAAACTGGCCCTTTGTTTGGAAAGAGACCTCTGCCTCAGGTTCATTCCAACTGTTTTTCTTTTCATAAAACATTCCATGGAAATCTCTGATTGCGCCGTCCCCGGGATCTCCAGGCGCCCGGCTGTCTCTAGGAAATGGCCGTCTCCAGCATCCATCAACGACGAGGAGTGTCTATCCCTCGCGTAAAACCACGGGAGCAAAACCAGCCGACAAAAGCCGAGAGTTCCAGGAGTTTGGCGTTGGGAAGCTCCTGACGGAAATACGAGGCGGCGGCGGCGGCGGCCATAACTTATCGATCTGCCCATTGGTAATGTCAATGAGGTATTTTCCACTCTTTGTTTTCACAAGGCTGAGAAGTCTGTCTTGGTCACACTGGGGTAGATTCAGGTAGCTTTGCGCTTTTCTTACGGAGGCGCAGCGTACCGTTTTGCCGCTGCACCTCGGAAAATTACCTGCGCTACGCTTGATTCACGGAGCAGTAGCTCCGTAATTTGCGTGAGCGCTCCGGAAAACTGCCTGGCGTAAGCGCGCGTAATTTAAATGATCCCGTAGGGGGCGGGAATCATTTAAATTAGGCGCGTTCCCGCGCCGAGCGTAGTGCGCATGCTCCGTCGGGAAACTTTCCCGACGTGCATTGCGGCAAATGACGTCGCAAGGACGTCATTTGCTTCAAAGTGAATGTGAATGCCGTCCAGCGCCATTCACGATTCACTTACGCAAACTACGTAAAATTCAAATTTGGCGACGCGGGAACGACGGGTATACGTAACATGGGCTGCCTCTCCTAATAGCAGGGGCAGCCTTGCGCGAAAACCGCCGTACGTAAACTACGTAAATTGCGTACGCAGGGCTCGCGTAACGTTGTGAATCGGTGTTACTATGCAATTTGCATACTATACGCTGAGCACAACGGGAACGCCACCTAGCGGCCCACGCAAGAATGCAGCCTAAGATATGCGGGCATAAGAGCCTTATGCCGCGCAGATCTTAGGCTGCAGTCGGCGTAACGAGGTTCCTGAATCAGGAGAACTCGTTACGCCGGGGCAAGTAAGCAATTGCGCCTGTGTAACCTATGGTTACACAGGCGCAATTGCTTCTTGAATCCACCCCATTGTTTTCACAAGGCTGAGAAGTCCGTCTCGGTCACAGTCAGGGCCGGATTCCAGACAAGGCCAACAAGGCCAGGCCTCGGGGCGGCAAAGGGAGTAAATCCGGGCCTGGTCACAGTCTGAACTTCCAGAGATTTGTTTTCGCTGGAGAAAGACGTTTTCCTTCCTGGTTCAGAGCGCCGGGCTGTCCGATGGCCGCTGGACATCCTTCATAAATAACGTTTCCAACGAGGTCTCCGAGACTTTGAGAGACCCTCACTTCTCTCCCCCATGACTGAGACCCAATGTGATGAATTACAATGTAACAATATTAAACAATAATGAAAGATTTTTGGTGCCAGCTGCCGCCATTTTGGATTTTTTTTCCATTTGTAGAATCAAACTTTCACGCCATCCTTCCATGGAAAATTCTTGCGCCATAGGTTTTTCGCAAAGGCCCTAACATAGGGTAACCAGACATCCCCGGTTTCTGGGGACAGTCCCCACATTGAGGACACAGTCCCTGGGGCTAGTCTGTCCCTGGATTGAGGACACTGCCCCCGGAGCCAGTCTGTCCCCAGATTGAGGACACTGTCCCCGGAGCCAGTCTGTCCCTGGGTTGAGGACACTGTCCCCGAAGCCAGTCTGTCCCCGGATTGAGGACTCTGTCCCCCGGAGACAGTCTGTCCCCGGATTGAGGACACTGCCCCCGGAGCCAGTCTGTCCACAGATTGAGGACACTGTCCCCAGAGCTAGTCTGTCCCCGGATTGAGGACACTGTCCCCGGAGCCCGTCTGTCCCCGAGTTAAGGACACTGTCCCCGGAGCCAGTATGTCCCCGGGTTACATAGTTACATAGTTAGTCAGGTTGAAAAAAGACACAAGTCCATCCAGTTCAACCACAAAAAATAAACAAACAAAATAAAAAACACAGTACAATCCCATACACAGAACTCCATACCCACAGTTGATCCAGAGGAAGGCAAAAAACCCCAGCATGAGATCCAATTTGCTACAGCAGGGGAAAAAATTCCTTCCTGATCCCCCGGGTAGAGGACACTGTCCCTGGAGCCAGTCTGTCCCCAGGTAGAGGACACTGCCCCCGGAGCCAGTCTGTCCCCGGATTGAGGACACTGTCCCCGGAGCCAGTCTGTCGCCGGATTGCAGTGGCATGAAGGAGGGGGGCACCTGGTACTCTCGCCCTGGGTGCAACATTTGGGGGGTGCAAAATCATCACTGTGCCCCCCGCCCCCCAAGTGTGCCAAGCGTATGGCGGCTATTGGAGAAGCTCTTGGCAGGGGATACTGAGGAGTGGCTGGGTGTCGGGAACAGTACCTGGTGCTTGGGGAGAGCCCCGCTCCAATAGATTTTCATGGAGGCCATAGAGAGGTGATCAAAATCAACCAATCTACACTGTTCATGGGGGGGGGGTGTAGTATAGAACTCAGGTAGGTCAGTATAGGGATCAGGTAGGTCAGTGTAGTGGTCAGTATAGAGATCAATTAGATCAGTGTAGGAATCGGGTAGGTTAGGGTAGTGGATAGTGTAGAAATCAAGTAGGTCAGTGTGGGGATAAGGTAGGTCAGTGTAGAAATCGGGTATGTCAGTGTAGTGGTCAGTGTAGGAATCAGGTAGGTCAGTGTAGGAATCAGGTGGGTCAGTGTAGGAATCAGGTGGGTCAGTGTAGGAATCAGGTGAGTAAGTGTAATGGTCAGTGTAGGAATCAGGTAGGTCAGTGTAGTGGTCAGTGTAGGAATCAGGTGGGTAAGTGTAGTGGTCAGTGTAGGAATCGGGTAGGTCAGTGTAGGAATAAGGTAGGTCAGTGTAGGAATCTGGTAGGTCAGTGTAGTGGTCAGTGTAGGAATCAGGTAGGTCAGTGTAGTGGTCAGTGTAGGAATTGGGTAGGTCAGTGTAGTGGTCAGTGTAGGAATCAGGTAGGTCAGTGTAGTGGTCAGTGTAGGAATCGGGTAGGTCAGTGTAGTGGTCAGTGTAGGAATCAGGTAGGTCAGTGTAGTGGTCAGTGTAGGAATCAGGTAGGTCAGTGTAGTGGTCAGTGTAGGAATTGGGTAGGTCAGTGTAGTGGTCAGTGTAGGAATCGGGTAGGTCAGTGTAGGAATCTGGTAGGTCAGTGTAGGAATCAGGTAGGTCAGTGTAGTGGTCAGTGTAGGAATCAGGTAGGTCAGTGTAGGAATCGGGTCAGTGTAATGGTCAGTGTAGGAATCAGGTAGGTCAGTGTAGTGGTCAGTGACTCGGTGCAGCTTTCTGCTATATGGAGCTTCTGGCTCGGTGAATCTTTCTGCTCTATGGAGCTTCTGGCTCGGTGCAGCTTTCTGCTCTATGGAGCTTCTGGCTCGGTGCAGCTTTCTGCTATATGGAGCTTCTGGCTCGCTGCAGCTTTCTGCTATATGGAGCTTCTGGCTCGGTGCAGCTTTCTGCTCTATGGAGCTTCTGGCTCGCTGCAGCTTTCTGCTCTACGGAGCTTCCGGCTTGGTGCAGCTTTCTGCTTTATGGAGCTTCTGGCTCGCTGCAGCTTTCTGCTATATGGAGCTTCTGGCTCGGTGCAGCTTTCTGCTCTATGGAGCTTCTGGCTCGCTGCAGCTTTCTGCTCTACGGAGCTTCCGGCTTGGTGCAGCTTTCTGCTTTATGGAGCTTCTGGCTCGGTGCAGCTTTCTGCTATATGGAGCTTCTGGCTCGGTGCAGCTTTCTGCTATATGGAGCTTCCGGCTCGGTGCAGCTTTCTGCTCTATGGAGCTTCTGGCTCGCTGCAGCTTTCTGCTATATGGAGCTTCTGGCTCGGTGCAGCTTTCTGCTATATGGAGCCTCTGGCTCGGTGCAGCTTTCTGCTCTATGGAGCTTCTGGCTCGGTGCAGTTTTCTGCTCTATGGAGCTTCTGGCTCGGTGCAGCTTTCTGCTATATGGAGCTTCTGTCTCGGTGCAGCTTTCTGCTCTATGGAGCTTCTGGCTCGGTGCAGCTTTCTGCTATATGGAGCTTCTGGCTCAGTGCAGCTTTCTGCTCTATGGAGCTTCTGGCTCGCTGCAGATTTCTGCTATATGGAGCTTCTGGCTCGGTGCAGCTTTCTGCTATATGGAGCCTCTGGCTCGGTGCAGCTTTCTGCTCTATGGAGCTTCTGGCTCGGTGCAGCTTTCTGCTATATGGAGCTTCTGGCTCGGTGCAGCTTTCTGCTATATGGAGCTTCTGGCTCGGTGCAGCTTTCTGCTCTATGGAGCTTCTGGCTCGGTGCAGCTTTCTGCTATATGGAGCTTCTGGCTCGCTGCAGCTTTCTGCTGTATGGAGCTTCTGGCTCGGTGCAGCTTTCTGCTTTATGGAGCTTCTGGCTTGGTGCAGATTTCTGCTCTATGGAGCTTCTGGCTCGGTGCAGCTTTCTGCTCTATGGAGCTTCCGGCTCGCTGCAGCTTTCTGCTATACGGAGCTTCTGGCTCGGTGCAGCTTTATGCTCTATGGAGCTTCTGGCTCGGTGCAGCTTTCTGCTCTATGGAGCTTCTGGCTCGGTGCAGCTTTCTGCTATATGGATCCTCTGGCTCGGTGCAGCTTTCTGCTCTATGGAGCTTCTGGCTCGGTGCAGCTTTCTGCTATATGGAGCTTCTGGCTCGGTGCAGCTTTCTGCTATATGGAGCTTCTGGCTCGATGCAGCTTTCTGCTCTATGGAGCTTCTGGCTCGGTGCAGCTTTCTGCTATATGGAGCTTTTGGCTCGGTGCAGCTTTCTGCTATATGGAGCTTCCGGCTCGGTGCAGCTTTCTGCTCAATGGAGCTTCTGGCTCGGTGCAGATTTCTGCTTTATGGAGCTTCCGGCTCGGTGCAGCTTTCTGCTATATGGAGCGTCTGGCTCGGTGCAGCTTTCTGCTATATGGAGCTTCTGGCTCGGTGCAGCTTTCTGCTATATGGAGCTTCTGGCTCGGTGCAGCTTTCTGCTATATGGAGCTTCTGGCTCGGTGCAGCTTTCTGCTCTATGGAGCTTCTGGCTCGGTGCAACTTTCTGCTCTATGGAGCTTCTGGCTCGGTGCAGCGTTCTGCTATATGGAGCTTCTGGCTCGCTGCAGCTTTCTGCTCTATGGAGCTTCTGGCTCGGTGCAGCTTTCTGCTCTATGGAGCTTCCGGCTCGGTGCAGCTTTCTGCTCTATGGAGCTTCTGGCTCGGTGCAGCTTTCTGCTATATGGAGCTTCCGGCTCGGTGCAGCTTTCTGCTCTATGGAGCTTCTGGCTTGGTGCAGCTTTCTGCTCTATGGAGCTTCTGGCTCGGTGCAGCTTTCTGCTATATGGAGCTTCTGGCTCGCTGCAGCTTTCTGCTCTATGGAGCTTCTGGCTCGGTGCAGCTTTCTGCTCTATGGAGCTTCTGGCTCGGTGCAGTTTTCTGCTTTATGGAGCTTCTGGCTCGGTGCAGCTTTCTGCTCTATGGAGCTTCTGGCTCGCTGCAGCTTTCTGCTATATGGAGCTTCTGGCTCGGTGCAGCTTTCTGCAGCTTCTGGCTCGCTGCAGCTTTCTGCTATATGGAGCTTCTGGCTCGGTGCAGCTTTCTGCTTTATGGAGCTTCTGGCTCGGTGCAGCTTTCTGCTCTATGGAGCTTCTGGCTCGGTGCAGCTTTCTGCTCTATGGAGCTTCTGGCTCGGTGCAGCTTTCTGCTTTATGGAGCTTCTGGCTCGGTGCAGCTTTCTGCAGCTTCTGGCTCGCTGCAGCTTTCTGCTATATGGAGCTTCTGGCTCGGTGCAGCTTTCTGCTTTATGGAGCTTCTGGCTCGGTGCAGCTTTCTGCTATATGGAGCTTCCGGCTCGGTGCAGCTTTCTGCTCTATGGAGCTTCTGGCTCGGTGCAGCTTTCTGCTCTATGGAGCTTCTGGCTCGGTGCAGCTTTCTGCTCTATGGAGCTTCTGGCTCGCTGCAGCTTTCTGCTTTATGGAGCTTCTGGCTCGGTGCAGCTTTTTGTAACATGTAGAGCTGCCAACCTGGTGTGGCTTTTTGCTGTAGAGTACAACATTTCGGTAGAAGTAGTGAAAGAATCCGGCTTTTTTTCTATTTTTGAGTACTATGTGATGACCACACATGCCATTTTTACATTGTTTATCTGCCTGATTGATTGCGGTGGGCTACTGCGCATGCTGCTCTCTCTGTGCCATGCGGAAAATGTTGGCTGATAGAATATTACATGGGAGAGGGACTGAGGTGTTAGAAAAAAGATGCACAGATGTGTCGGGGAACGCAGAGGGTCGGGATTTGGGTCAGTGGAAAGTGTGAAGCGTACTTGGGACAGATGTAGTGGTAAGGAATGCTGTTGGCCCCTTGTCATCCTCCCACGGGCGCTGACCCCAGAACCAATATTTGACCTTCTCGCTGCTTCTCATGCCCAGTGCTGTACATCAAGCATGCTGCTAAATGCTAATCTGAATCTAGATTGTGCAGGACTTTCACAGTGCTTCTGAGCTGCAGCCCCCTGTGTGCAAGGATTGCAGAATGCTGGATGCAGGGGTGTGAATGATGTCTTACCGGAAGAACATGGCTTCAAACTCTTACTGCTTTGGATCAAAATTCCCACATCCCCCTTCGATCCCTCTGCCCACCTTCTGATCCCCCTGTCCCCCTTCTACTCTGTCCCTCTTCCATCCCCCTGCCCTCCTTCTACTCCCCTTGTCCCCCTCCTCCATCCTGCTGCCCCCCTTCCATTCCACTCCCCCCCTTCTTTCCTGCTGTCCCTCTTCCATCCCCCTGCCCTCCTTCTACTCCCCTTGTCCCCCTCTTCCATCCTGCTGCCCCCCTTCCATTCCACTCCCCCCCCCTTCTTTCCTGCTGTCCCTCTTCCATCCCCATGCCCCCATTTTCCATTTCACTGCCCCCCTCCATTCCGCTGCCCCCCCTTCCATCACCCTGCCCTGCTTTCTCCCCCTTTCTCCCTTCCCACTGTCCCTCTTCCATCCCTATGTCCCTTTTCCATTCCCTTGTCCCCCTCTTGCATCCTGCTGTTCCTCCTTCCATCCCCCTGCCCTCATCTTCCATTTCACTGCCCCCCCCTCCATCCCACTGCCCCCTTCCATCCCCCTGTCCCCCTCTACCATCCTGCTGTCTCCCCACTTCTTCCATCCCCCACCCCCTTCTACCCCCCCTCCCTTCTATCCCCCTGTCCCTCTTCTATCCCTCTGTCCCCCTCTTTAATCCTGCTGTCCCCCCTTCCAACCCACTTCCCCCCCTTTCCTGCTGTCCCCCTTCCATCCCCCGCCCCCATTTTCCATTTCACTGCCCCCCTCCATCCCGGTGCCCCCCCTTCCATCACCCTGTCCCCCTCTACCATCCTGCTGTCTCCCCACTTCTTCCATCCCCCACCCCCTTCTACCCCCCCTCCCTTCTATCCCCCTGTCCCTCTTCTACCCCTCTGTCCCCCTCTTTCATCCTGCTGTCCCCCATTCCAACCCACTTCCCCCCCTTTCCTGCTGTTCCTCTTCCATTTCACTGCCCCCCTTCCATTCCTCTGCCCCCCGCTTCCATCCTGCTATCCCCCCTTCCATCCCACTTCCCCTACCTCCTTTCCCCCTGTCCCTCTTCCCTCCTTCTTCCCTTCTTTCCTGCTGTCCCTCTTCCATCCCACTTCCCCCCTTCTTTCCTGCTGTCCCTCTTCCATTTCACTGCCCCCTTCCATCCCCCTGCCTCTCCCCTTCTACCCCCTCCCTTCCATCCCTCTGCCCCCCTCTTCAATCCTGCCATCCGCCCTTACATCCCACTACCCCTACCTCCTTTCCTGCTGTCCCTCTTCCATCCCACTTCCCCCCTTCTTTCCTGCTGTACCTCTTCCATCCCCCTGCCCCGATTTTCCATTTCACTGCCCCCCCTCCATCCCCCTACCCCCATTTTCAATTTCACTGCCCCCCCTCCATCCCCCTACCCCCATTTTCCATTTCACTGCCCCCCCCTCCATCCCCCTACCCCCATTTTCCATTTCACTGCCCCTCCTCTTTCACCCTGCTGTCTCCCCCCTTCTTCCATCCCCCACCCCACTTCTACCCCCTCCTGCCTCCTTCTATCCCTGCTGTCCCATTCCTGGCCTTGCTCTACCGATCTGTATAAATAAACAGAATTTCTAACCTGCAAAGGTGTCTGTATTGTTTTGTCCTTTATGTCGGTGCCTGACCTGTAAATTGCTGGTCTTGCCTATTACATTAGGAATTTGGTTGGTCTACAATGACTGACCAAATCTCTCCAATTTATAACTCACATATTTAGCTCTCTTGCCTGTGCTGACTGTTACCATGAATAGGATCAGGGCTATACACCCATTCTACAGCATATATTAGCAGTGGGGGAGAGGGGTGCAATTCTAGATCCTTGTCCTGGGCACTGGAGGACCTTTTCCCGGTACTGCTTCCACACTTTTATCAAAATTAGAAAAGACAGTTTTGCCTGGCGTACATATTCTGGATTTCCCAAAACTCGGGAAGAACTCTGCAGGGGGGTGCAGAGCTGTAATAGACACATCAGACACAATGCTGCCAAACACAGTTGGGTTAGAGGAGATGGAGATGAAGTCCATGTTCCGGAATCAGAGATGGAGTCCATGTTCCGGAATCAGAGATGGAGTCCATGTTCCGGAATCAGAAAAGTCAGAACTCACATGTGTTCTGATAGAAGGTATGAACCTGCTGCTCTTCATCCAGCAGAGATTTTGGAGTTGCAGGTTTGAATCTAGATCACATTTAAGATACTAGGCCTTCATGTAGGTCTTTCATGACATTGGGTCTGTTTGGCTCAGGGGGTTTAAGAACATAGTCATAAACCACCAGAGATTTTAGAGTTGCAGGTTCAAATCTCGGCACATCCATTTAAATATGTAAAAAAGTGTGATCACATTCAAGATACTAGGCCTTGATGTAGGTCTCACTCTACCTCAGGTCTGGTTGGCTCAGGGTTTAAGAACCTACTGGTAAGCCAGCAGAGATTTTGGAGTTGCTGATTCGAATCTAGAGGTTTTGGAGTTACAAGTTCAAATCTAGATCACATTCAAGATACTAGGCCTCACACTACCTCGGGTATGGTTGGCTCAGAGGTTTAAGAACCTACTCGAAAACCAGCAGAGGTTTTTGAGTTGCAGGTTCGAATCTAGATCACATTCAAGATACTAGCTCAAGATATTAGCCCTCACACTAACTCAGGTATGGTTGGCTCAGGGGTTTAAGAACCTACTCAAAAACCAGCAGAGATTTTTGAGTTGCAGGTTCAAATCTAGATCACATTCAAGGTATTAGCCCTTAATGTAGGTCTCTCACTACACCAGGTATGGTTGGCTCAGGTGTTTAAGAATCTACTAGCAAACCAGCAGAGATTTTAGAGTTGTAGGTTCGAATCTAAAGATTTTGGAGTTGCATGTTCGAATCTAGATCACATTTAAGATACTAGGCCTTGATGTAGGTCTCGCACTGCCTGTGTGCTGGTTGGCTCAGGCGTCTAGGAACCTAATCATAAGCCAGCAATGCAGGTTCAAATCTAGGCATGTCCATTTAAATATGTAGAAAAGTGTGATCACATTCAAGATACTAGGCCTTGATGTAGGTCTCTCACTTCCTCAGGTCTGTTTGGCTCAGGGTTTTAAGAACCTACTTGTAAAGCAACAGAGATTTCGGAGTTGCAGGTTCAAATCTAGGCACATCCATTTAAATATGTAGAAAAGTGTGGTAACATTCAAGATACTAGGCCTTGATGTAGGTCTCTCACTACTTCTGGTCTGGTTGGCTCAGAGGTTTAAGATCCTACTCACAAACCAGCAGGGATTTTGGAGTTGTAGGTTTGAATCAAGAGATTTTGGAGTTGCAGGTTCGAATCTAGATCACATTTAAGATACTAGGCCTTCATGTAGGTCTCTCACGACTTTGGGTCTGGTTGGCTCAGGGGGTTTAAGAACCTACTCATAAGCCAGCAGAGATTTTAGAGTTGCAGGTTCAAATCTAGGCACATCCATTTAAATATGTAGAAAAGTGTCATAAGATTCAAGATAGTAGGTCTCAATGTAGGTCTCTTAATACCTGTGGTCTGGTTGGCTCAGTGGTTTAAGGACCTACTCGTTAACCAGCAGAGATTTTGGTGTTGCAGGTTCAAATCTAGGCAAGTCTATTTAAATATGTAGAAAAGTGTGATCACATTCAAGATACTAGGCCTTGATGTAGGTCTTTCACTTCCTCAGGTCTGGTTGGCTCAGGGTTTTAAGAACCTCCTAGTAAGGCAACAGAGATTTTGGAGTTGCAGGTTCGAATCTAGAGATTTTGGAGCTACATGTTCGAATTTAGATCACATTTAAGATACTAGGCCTTGATGTAGGTCTCTCACAACCTCAGGTCTGGTTGGCTCAGGGGTTTAAGAACCTACTCATAAACCAGCGGAGATTTTGGAGTTGCAGGTTGAAATCCAGTTTCAGATTTTTCTATTTGTGATGACTTTTCCTCCTGAAGTAGGAGAACGAACACATTAGCTCTCGAGCAGAGGCAAGTAGCTCAGAGGATAAGAGTGTTGACCCAGGGCACCATAGACTCAAGTTCAAATCCTCACTCAAAAACATTGCAGATGCTAATGGCCAAACCCTTGAAGACACTGTAGGCTTACCTTAGGTTGTGGACACAGTAATTTTGGAGTTGCAGGTTCAACTCCATCTGAAAGCGTCAGGACTTTTTACTCTATAAGTAGGAGAACCAGAACACAGGTTGCTGAGCAGAGGTGAGTAGCTCAGTTGATAAGAGCGTTGACCAGGGCGCTGTAGACTCCAGTTCAAATCCACAAAAGCACTGCAGATCCTAAAGAACCCACTCATAAGCCAGCAGAGATTTTGGCGTTGCAGGTTCAAATCTAGGCACAGCCATTTAAATATGTAGAAAAGTGTGATCACATTCAAGATAGTAGGTTCCTTATTACCTGTGATCTGGTTGGTTCAGGTGTTTAGGAACCTACTCATAAGCCAGTAGAGATTTTGGCGCTGCAGGTTCAAATCTAGGCACGTCCATTTCAATATGTAGAAAAGTGTGATCACATTCAAGATACTAGGCCTTCATGTAGATATCACACTTCCTCAGGTCTGGTTGGCTCAGAGCTTTAAGAACCTACTCGTAAGACAACAGAGTTTTTGGAGTTGCAGGTTCAAATCTAGAGATTTTGGAATTGCAGGTTCAAATTTAGATCATATTTAAGATGTAGGTCTCTCACTACCTCAGGTCTGGTTGGCTGGGGGGGTATAAGAACCTACTTGTAAACCAACAGAGATTTTGGAGTTGCAGGTTCGAATCCAGTTTCAGATTTTTCTATTTGCGATGACTTTACCTCCTGAAGTAGGAGAACTAACACATCAGCTCTTGAGCAGAGGCAAGTAGCTCAGAGGATAAGAGTGTTGACACAGGGCACCATAAAAACAAGTTCAAATCCTCTAAAGTGCTGCAAATCCTACAAGGGCAATTGATCAAGAGCACTGTTGATCCAGAAAAACATTGTAGACCACCAAGGGCAAATTCCTGGATGCACAGCAGACCCCAAGCTCAAACCTCTGAGTGAAAGTCTGGAGGCCATGGACAACCCACCAGTCTGCTCCAGTCCCAGGCCCCCATAGGCCTGTAACATGTGTGGGCATCACATTAGGTTGTGGACACCCCCTGCTTCTTCCGTCCTCAGTCTGTGACATCACTGCAACATATATAAATACAATGGGCTGTCTTACTGGGGCAGCCCATTCCAAAAACCTATACTTAGCAAAAATTTTCACTTTTTCTTAAAAGCAATTCCCCACTATCTGTACACCACAATACTTGAACCACCTACTAGGTGGGACATAGTAGTTGGCTTGAAACCTCTTCCACCAACAGGGGATCAGGCTCAGCACCTGGAACCCACCACCTGATGGATTTGAACTCACAGCCTTCATCACACCCATCTGAGTCCTTACTCACTGAGCCATCACCTGCACTCAAACACCAAGCTGTTCGTTCTCATAGTTCAGGTATTAATCTACTGCAAATAAATATAAAGAGACACCAAGCCTTGAACCTGCGACTGCCAAATAGTTGAGGGGTCACTGGCTGGTTTCTAACACTCAGAGCCACCTACCAATGCTGGAGGAAAATGGTTCTCAGTGTCTTCACCCACATTGTACAATACAAAGAGAAATAATGAGCTGCCAACCCCGGGATCTACCAGCAAATGCTCTCGTCCTTCTCCTATAGATCGGGTACAAACCGAAGTACCAAAAATATTCCAAGTCCCATCATCCAAACTAGAGAGAGAGAGATACTAGTTTAGAATAGAGGGAGAACCTTCTAAATCCCACCAACCAGAATAGAGGGAGAACCTTCTAAATCCCACCATCCAGAATAGAGGGAGAACCTTCTAAATCCCACCATCCAGAATAGAGGAGAATCAAATGATTGGATTCAGATGTTCCAATCCCCTCCATGGCCACAGGTGAATAAAATCAGCACCTCACCACACATTTGTAGAAGAATGGGTCGCTCTCTGGAGCTCAGTGAATACAAGCGTGGTACCGTGTGATAGGGCAGCCTATCCCAAAAGCAGGGACTTTGTGTTTTTTTGGCCTCACCCCCTAGGTGCTGCACAGAACCTGAAACCTCTACTAGAACTTGAAACATTCGCCACTACTCTGTTCCACCACCAACAGGGGGCTTCAGGTACTGCACAGAGCCCAGGAGACACACCAACCTCCATCAGAGGGATTTGAACTCATAAACTCAACCAGACAAGTCTGAGTCCTTACCCTGTGAGCCATCACCTGCACTTAGACCCCAAGGTGTTCCTTCTCCTAATTCAAGTATCAACCTGCTACAAATAAATAAAGATACAATTTATACGCCGCCGCATTCAAGTTACGTCGGCGGAGGAAGCCTATTTTTTTAGCGTATCTGCCTTTGAGAACCGGCGCAGATTTCAAATTACGGCGGCGTATCTGGAGATACGCCGCCGTAAAAGCTACCTGAATCTACCCCAGGGTGTTTAGTTATTTATTATTATTATTATATATTTTTTAAGGGTTAAGGTCAGGGGTTCTTTATTTATTATTACATAGTATTCATTTATAATATTTATTATTTATAATTGATTATTTTGATTTATTTGTATATTTATTTTACATTTTACATTCATTTATTATTATTATTTTTATTAGATTAGTAGTAGTAATATGAACACCCAAACCCTAACAAAAAAAATTGAACAGATTTATTTAATTTATTTATTTCAGGTACTTATATAGCGGCGTCAATTTACGCAGCGCTTTAATAAACCCTAATCCTAACTTAACCTAACCTTAAATCTAACCCCTTACCCTAGCAAAAAATAAATAAATTATTATTATTATTATTATTATACAGGATTTATATAGCACCAACAGTTTAATAATATTATAAAAAAAAAAGAAAAAAATGATAGAAAATCAAAAAAAAAAAAGCTGAAAAGTCTAGCAACAAATAATAGTTTTGTCTAGTGGCTTATTAAAAAAGGACAAAGCTCAAAAAGGCTGTATAAAAAGGCCAAACTTGTGCATAAAAACATGAAAAAAAAAATAAAAACGCTCAAAGACGCTATGCTCCAGTATGAATGCAGCCTATAGATAAGCTGGAAGACCAGTTGGGTTTGGCCTCTTAGCCTTGGGTGCTGGAGGACCTTGTCCAAGTTGCACTTGCGCCGGCTAAAGAGCCGGTAAATGGTTAATGATCTCTGTAAGCCGAAGGAAAATTGGGACGTGTTTCAACCCTCCGCCGCGCATTCTTTCCCCCCCTCGATCGGACGGCGGCCACGAGACTGGATGTTGAAAGCGGCCTCATACCTGAGATACCTCGGGAAGAGATAACAAGCTGGGCTGTGATGACTAATTGTATTATTTTAGGCAGTTGCATGCCGGAGCCGGAAATGGGACCATTTAATCATCGCTCGGCCTCCGAACGTCAACGCCGGGCGCTCGCTCCATTTAGGCACAGGCCCGGCCAATGCGTTTTTAACATCGCTTAGTCTCTGGAGAACAGGTGAAAATTACTTAAAGTGGAACTCCAGTTTGCTATCAAAAAAATAAAAATCCATTTGATCAGGTGGACAACCAGGTTCTCTTCATTACTGGTCAGCTGGGCCAAACTATCACAGGGATGGGCCGCCAATAACTAGGCCAAACATCACAGGGATGGGCCAATAGCAAGACCAACCATCACAGGAATAGGCCAATAACTAGGCCGAGCATCCTAGGGATGGGCCAATAACTAGGCCGAGCATCACAGGGATGGGCCAAGAACTAGGCCGAGCATAACAGGGATGGGCCAAGAACTAGGCCGAGCATCACAGGGATGGGCCAATAATTAGGCCGACCATCACAGGGATGGGCCAATAATTAGGCCGACCATCACAGGGATGGGCCAATAATTAGGCCGACCATCACAGGAATGGGCCAATAACGAGGCCAACCATCATAGGGATGGGAAAATAACTAGGCCGAGCATCACAGGGATGGGCCGCCAATAACTAGGCCAAACATCACAGGGATGGGCCAATAGCAAGACCAACCATCACAGGAATAGGCCAATAACTAGGCCGAGCATCCTAGGGATGGGCCAATAACTAGGCCGAGCATCACAGGGATGGGCCAAGAACTAGGCCGAGCATAACAGGGATGGGCCAAGAACTAGGCCGAGCATCACAGGGATGGGCCAATAATTAGGCCGACCATCACAGGAATGGGCCAATAACGAGGCCAACCATCATAGGGATGGTAAAATAACTAGGCCGACCATCACAGGGATGGGCCGCCAATAACTAGGCCAAACATCACAGGGATGGGCCAATAGCGAGACCAACCATCACAGGAATAGGCCAATAACTAGGCCGAGCATCCCAGGGATGGGCCAATAACTAGGCCGAGCATCACAGGGATGGGCCAAGAACTAGGCTGAGCATCACAGGGATGGGCCATTAACTAGGGCAACCATCACAGGAATGGGCCAATAACTAGGCCGACCATCACAGGAATGGGCCAATAGCGAGACCAACCATCACAGGGATGGGCCAATAACTAGGCCGAGCATCACTGGGATGGGCCAATAACTAGGCTGAGCATCACAGGGATGGGCCATTAACTAGGGCAACCATCACAGGGATGGGTCAATTACTAAGCCAACCATCACAGGGATGGGCCAATTACTAAGCCAACCATCACAGGGATGGGCCAAAAACTAGGCCAACCATCACAGGGATGGGCCAATAACTAGGCCAACCATCACAGGGATGGGCCAATAACTAGGCCGACCATCATAGGGATGGGCCAATAGCGAGATCAACCATCATAGGGATGGGTCAATTACTAAGCCAACCATCACAGGGATGGGCCAATTACTAAGCCAACCATCACAGGGATGGGCCAAAAACTAGGCCAACCATCACAGGGATGGGCCAATAACTAGGCCAACCATCACAGGGATGGGCCAATAGCGAGGCTGACCATCACAGGAATGGGCCAATAGCGAGTCAAACCATCACAGGGATGGGCCAATAACTAGGCCAACCATCATAGGGATGGGCCAACAGTGAGATCAGCCATCATAGGGATGGGTCAATAGCGAGGCCAACCATCACAGGGATGGGCCAATAACTAGGCCAACCAACCTTAATCCTATAGAAAATGTATGGAGGGAGCTGAAACTTTGAGTTGCCAAGAGACAGCCAAGAAACCTGTAAAGAAGAGTGGACCCAAATCCCTCCTGAGATGTGTGCAAACCTAGTAAGCCAACTACAAGAAACGTCTGACCTCTGTGCCTCCCAACAAGGGTTTCTCCACCAACTACTAAGGGGATCAAATACTTATTTTACTCACTGAACTAAAACTCCATTTATAACATTTGTATTGTGTGTTTTTTTTCTGGATTTTTGGTTGATATTCGGTCTCTATCGTATAAAATACACCTATGATAAAAATTACAGACCCTTCATTTCTTTGGAAGTTGGTCTGCAGGGGATCAAATAATAATTTTTCCCCCAGACCAACAGGGAGCCAATAGGAGAAGTTGACAGTTCGGGGGTTTACATCCCCTTTAAATGATCGATAATTGGTTGTCAGACACATTGGGGTAGATTCAGTAACATCTGCGCTTTTTTAACGTAGGTGCAGGGCACCGTTTTTGCCCTGCGCCCCCGCAAATTTTCTGCGCTACCCGCGATTCACGGAGCAGTAGCTCCGTAAATTGCGTGTGCGCTCCGGCAAAATGCCCGGCGTAAGCGCGCGCAATTTAAATGATCCCGTAGGGGGCGGGAATCATTTAAATTAGGCGCGTTCCCACGCCGAGCGTAGAGCGCATGCTCCGTCGGGAAACTTTCCCGACGTGCATTGCGGTAAATGACGTCGCAAGGACGTCATTTGCTTCAAAGTGAACGTGAATGGCGTCCAGCGCCATTCACGATTCACTTACGCAAACTACGTAAATTTTAAATTTCGCGACGCGGGAACGTCGGGTATACGTAACATTGGCTGCCCCTGCTAATAGCAGGGGCAGCCTTACGCGAAAACCGACCGTACGCAAACGACGTAAACTGCGTACGCAGGGCTCGCGTAACGTTGTGAATCGGCGTTAGTATGCAATTTGCATACTATACGCTCAGCACAACGGGAACGCCACCTAGCGGCCATCGCAAGAATGCAGCCTAAGATATGCGGGCAAAAGAGCCTTATGCCGCGCATATCTTAGGCTGCAGTCGGCGTAACGAGGTTCCTGAATCAGGAGCATTCGATACGCCGGGGGAAGTAAGCAATTGCGCTGTGTAACTATGGTTACGCAGGCGCAATTGCTCTTTGAATCCGGGCCATAGACTTCAATGGAGCTTCTCCTGGACAACCGGCTGATGGGGGGGGCTTTGTCAAGCACATCTTATACACAAGCTCGCCCCGATCCAAGGATCTTGCCCCCCCCCCCCCCGGAGTTCTCCTTTAAGAAGATTATATAATATTCTGTATAGAATGAAAATGGTCCCGCTGTTAGATTATTTTGGGTTTAGAGCACGTACCCCCCCCGCCCCCGCCCCCTTCCCCTTCCGTCCCCCCAGCTCCCTGTGACCTTCCTTCGTGCAGCCGCTCACGTCTCTGGAACTAATTCAAAGTGACTCTGACCACAGGAGGCTTCCATGGACCAAGGCCCCCCCCCCCCCCATGACTCCGACTTAACCCTTTCCCTGGCCCGTCACAGCGGCTCAGAAAACAAGACGGCCATTGGGGGGGGGTACGTTTAGGAAAAAACAAGGGGTAAGGGTTTACAGCGACCAATCGCAGATCAGCTTTATTCCCACCTACTCTCTGCTTTGGGAATATAAACCACGGACTCCGATTGGCTGCTCAGGAGAACAAAGATGCTTTTTCAGCTCAAAATTCCCGAAAAGTTTCACCGAAAATAAAAACCAACGGATATTAGAATTTGAACGGATAGAACCCGGCAGGTCATTCGAGAAAATTTCACTTTACTTCCTGTTCCATAAACACAACAGGAAGTGAGAGAATATCTCCAAAGTACACTTTACATCAGAGTCCTCGCTCCCCCCTTCACATCAGAGTCTTCAGAGTGCTCAGTCCCCCCTTTACATCAGAGTGCTCAGTTCCCCCTTTACATCAGAGTGCTCAGTTCCCCCTTCACATCAGAGTGCTCAGTTCCCCCTTTACATCAGAGTGCTCAGTTCCCCCTTTACATCAGAGTGTTCAGTCCCCCTCTTTACATCAGAGTGCTCAGTCCCCCTTTACATCAGAGTGCTCAGTTCCCCATTTACATCAGAGTGTTCAGTTCCTCATTTACATCAGAGTGTTCAGTTCCCCATTTACATCAAAGTGATCAGTTTCCCTCCTTTACATCAGAGTGCTCAGTTCCCCATTTACATCAAAGTGATCAGTTTCCCTCTTTTACATCAGGGTCCTTACCCCTTCTCCTTTACATCAGAGTCTTCAGTCCACACCCCTTTCTCACTAGAGTGTTCATTCCCCCTCTTCACATCTGAATCTTCAGCCCCCTCCCCCTTCACATTAGAGCGTTCAGTCCCCCCCCCCCATATCAGAATCCTTGCCCCCCCCCCTCCCCATCACTTCAGAGTGTGCAGCTCACCCCCTTTTACATCAGAGTTCTCAATCCCCCCTTCACACCAGGGTCCTACCTTTTACATCAGAGTCCTCAGAACCCCCCCCCCTTTCACATCAGAGTTATCAGGCCCCCCCTTTTATATAAGAATTCTCACACTCCTTCCCTTTCACATGAGAGTCCTCACCCCCCACCCCCTTTCATACAAGAGTTCTCACATCAGAGTCCTCATCCCCCACCCCCTTTCATACAAGAGTTCTCACATCAGAGTTCTCATCCCCCACCCCCTTTCATACAAGAGTTCTCACATCAGAGTCCTCATCCCCCACCCCCTTTCATACAAGAGTTCTCACATCAGAGTCCTCATCCCCCACCCCCTTTCATACAAGAGTTCTCACATCAGAGTCCTCATCCCCCACCCCCTTTCATACAAGCGTTCTCACATCAGAGTCCTCATCCCCCACCCCCTTTCATACAAGAGTTCTCACATCAGAGTCCCCACCCCCTTTCATACAAGAGTTCTCACATCAGAGTGCTCATCCCCCACCCCCTTTCATACAAGAGTTCTCACATCAGAGTCCTCACCCCCACCCCTTTTCATACAAGAGTTCTCACATCAGAGTCCTCACCCCCACCCCCTTTCATACAAGAGTTCTCACATCAGAGTCCTCACCCCCACCCCCTTTCATACAAGAGTTCTCACATCAGAGTCCTCACCCCCACCCCCTTTCATACAAGAGTTCTCACATCAGAGTCCTCACCCCCACCCCCTTTCATACAAGAGTTCTCACATCAGAGTCCTCACCCCCACCCCTTTTCATACAAGAGCTCTCACACACCCCTTCATATCAAAGGCCTCACCCCCCCTCTCACTTCAGAGTCATTCGGAGTTGGGGGGGGGGGGGTTGCCACCTTTTCTTCAAGCCAAGCCTGAACACTTTAGCGGCCTGGGACAGCTTTGGGTGCCCAAAGGAGAGGAGTAACGCGGAGCGCACATAGCGTGCCACAGCTAACAGTGGGCGTGGTCAAATTGCTCTTGATGACATCACGACCGCCCCCCCCCCCAAGTGATGCCGAACCTACCCCCCAGATAGCCGCCCGCAGCTCCCCCACGACAACAGATTTGTGTGCGACTATCTTGGTTACTTGGGGAGCCATGTAGCTATTAATAATATCATAGAAGTCTGGACCGCACGTGTTTCGTCTATTTGTCGGGGGGGGGGAGGGGGTCACTGCGCGGCGTCCAGGTGGATTGGCACTGGTAATGACCCTCCGTGTGTGGTCGCGTATCAGGACATTTCCCTTGTAGCCGGTCCCCTTTTATTGCAGTGACTGTATCGTAGAAATATTTCAGCAGTAAACAAATTCCCCCCCCCCCCCCCCACACTTCTCTCCAACAGCTGGTGACATCTGTAACTCAGCCTGCGTATGGATAAACACCGCACAGAGCGCCTGTCAGCTCCCAGCTACATCGCCGTCCATTACACCGCACCGGGGTCCGGCCAGATCTGGTCAGGAGAAGAACCCTCCCCGGGGGGCCCATCAGGCTGGCCTGGGAATTGCCAAAGTCTCTCTGAGGAAAGAACCCATTGACAGCCCTTCGTAATCGCCGCTTGTCTTTCTAGAAAAGGATTCTGTCAATAATGATGGACTGAAAATGGTCAGCAGGACACCAATCTCCTCACATGATACCACAGTGCCCAGGGCAGCCTTCCCTCCTGCCCACCCCTTGTCCAGGCACTGCCTCCAATCTCCTCAGGGTGCGCTTCCACCTCACATGATACCACAGTGCCCAGGGCAGCCTCCCCTCCTGCCCACCCCTTGTCCTGGCCCTGCCGCCAATCTCCTCATGGTGCCCTCCAACCTCACATGATACCACAGTGCCCAGGGCAGCAGCTCCTCCTGCCCACCCCTTTGTCCCGGCCCTGCCTCCCCTCCCACCTCACATGATACCACAGTGTCCAGGTCAGCCGCCCCCTCCTTGTTCAGGCCCTGCCTCCAATCTTCTCACTGTGCCCTACCACCTCATGATACCACAGTGCCCAGGGCAGTAGCTCCTCCTGTCCACCCCTTTCTCCAGGTCCTGCCTCCCCTCCCACCTCACATGATACCACAGGGCCCAGGGCAGCCTTCCCTTCTGCCCACCCCTTTGTCCTGGCCCTGCCTCCCCTCCAGCTTCACATGATGTCACAGTGTCCAGAGCAGCCACCCCCTTGTGCCCACCCCTTTGTCCCGGTCTTGCCTCCCCTCCCACCTCACAAGATACCACAGTGTCCAGGGCAGTTGCCCCCTTCCTGCCCACTCCTTGTACCGGCCCTGCTAGCAGGACTATTTTCTGAATAAAGTTCCACTTTAACCCTTAAAGAGAACCGGTCACGAATGAGCCTATATTATAATCTTGCAACAAGACTAGGTATGTACGATATTCACTCCTGTTCCCCTCCATCTCCCAACCAATAAGGGAAACCTTCTGAACTGCCAATTGGAGATTCCATGATATAGGCCCAGATTCACGTAGGAGATACACCGTCGGATCTCTGAGTCTGAGGCGTCGCATCTTGGCGCCTGATTCAAAGAATCAGATACGCCAAAATTTCTCTAAGATACGACCAGCGTAAGTCTACTACGCCGTCGTATCTTAACTGCATATTTACGCTGGCCGCTAGGGGCGTGTACGCTAATTTACGCCTAGAAATATGTAGATCAGCTAGATACGCCAATTCACGAACGTACGCCCGGCCGTCTCATTACAGATACGCCGTTTACGTAAGGCTTTTTCCGGCGTAAAGTTACCTCTGCTATATGAGGCGTACCAATGATAAGTATGGACGTCGTCCCTGCGTCGAATTTTTTGTCAATTACGTCATTTGCGTAAGTCGTTCGCGAATAGGGCTGTGCGTTATTTACGTTCACGTTGAAAGCATTGGCTTTTTGCGGGTTAATTTGGAGCATGCGCACTGGGATACTTTCACGGACGGCGCATGCGCCGGTCGGAGAAGGCGTCATTTACGTGGGGTCACAATACATTTACATAATACACGCCCACATCTTCCACATTTGAATTAGGCGGGCTTACGCCGGCCTATTTACGCTACGCCGCCGCAATTTTGCTTTGAGAATACGGCACTTGCCTGTCAAAGTTGCGGAGGCGTAACGTAAATAGGATACGTTACGGCCTGCACAAAGATGCGCTCTCCTACGTGAATCCGGGCCATACTGTCAATAATGTTAATGTGGAACAGCAAACAAGAAAAATAATACATTGCTACAATGATAAGGGGGAAAAAAAGAACCCAATGAATTAGATTGTAAGCTCTAAGGATCAGGGCCCTCTGATATCTCCTGTATTGACTTGTACTGTAACTGTAATGTCTGCCCCAACGTCGTAAAGCGCTCCGTAACCTGTTGGCGCGATATAAATCCTGTATAATAATAATTGTAATACGAACGATTCCACGTTTAAAGGGCTTAGTCCTCAGGAGGGGCTCTAGGCCGAGCAGCTAACACTCCATCATGGGACAGCACAGGCTAAACACACTTAGGCTGGTGGTGGGGGGGGGGGGGGGGGGGGGGGTCACCCTTCAAAATTCCTTTCGCTAGACACTTCAGTAAAACATCTGGTGCGGATTTTGAGAGGTCGTGGGGCGGCTCATATTTTCAGAGTCACCTTCCCCGCGTCATCAATCATTATTAAGCCGGGGTCTGGTAGGCCGAGAGATTAGGCCAGAGGTGGGGAAATGGCGTCTGCGGGGACCCCGGGGCAGGTCACAAGGTGTTCCCTAAATCCCCCCATAACTCAATTGACTGGTAGCAAGTGTAAAGAGAGTGTTCACAAAATCCCCCTGTACTCCCCCCGCTCACAAAATCCCCCTGTACTCGCCCCCCCCCCCCCCCCCCCCCCGGGTCAAATACTAGATGGGAACTAGAGTCGTCTTAAAGAAGAACCCCAGCAAAAGCTTCTAACTGTTACACAAAGTAGCTAAGGGTTTGCCAAGTTTTTCCTGCTGTTTGTGGCCCTATCTATTTTTTTTTTGTTGCTGTCTGTGGCCCCGTTTACACATAGTTACATAGGGCCATATTCTCAGAAGAGTTACGACGGAGTATCTCTCTTTTTTGGCCCGCGTATCTATGCGAGTGATTCCTAGAATAATTTTCGCATAGATACGCTGAAGATCCGACATGTGTAAGTCACTTACACTGTCGGATCTTAAATGTAATTCGCCGCCGGCCGCTAGGTGGCGTTTACGTTCAGGTCTCATTTGTTTATGCAAATGAGCCTGATACGCCGATTCCCGAACGAAATCGCGTCGCGTAACCGTCGCTTACGTCGTTTGCGTAAGCGTAAGGTTACCCCTGCTATATGAGGGGTAACCTTACACCAGTCCCACGTATGCCATGTTAAGTATGGCGTCGGGTCCGCGTCGTCTTTTCCCGTCTGGTACGTCGTTTTCCTAAGTCGTTCTTGAATACGACTTTACGTCAATGACGCACACGTCGGCGTCATTGACGTTTTCCGCCGAGAACTGGAGCATGCGCACTGGGCTATTTTTAGCCCGGCGCATGCGCAGTTCGATCGGAACGGGGGCGCGCTTAATTTAAATATAAGCCGCCCCCTTTGAAACACGCCGGGCCTTTTACACTACGCCTCCGCAAACTACGGGGCAAGTGCTTGAGGAATATGGCACTTGCTCCAGTAAGTTGGGGCGGCGTAGTGCAAATGGCTTAAGCTATGGCCGCGGAAAAAGTACGAGAATCTGGCCCCTTGTAGGCAAGGTTGAAAAAAGACACAAGTCCAACCCTCACGGTGCCCCTCCCACCTCACATGATACCACAGTGCCCAGGGCAGCCACCCCTTGTCCCGGCCCTGCCTCCAATCTCCTCACAGTGCCCCTCCCACTTCACATGATACCACAGTGCCCAGGGCAGCTTCCCCTCCTGCCCACCCCTTGTCCCGGCCCTGCCTCCAATCTCCTCACAGTGCCCCTCCCATCTCACATGATACCACAGTGCCCAGGGCAGCTTCCCCTCCTGCCCACCCCTTGTCCCGGCCCTGCCTCCAGTCTCCTCATGGTGCCCCTTCCATCTCACATGATACCAGTGCCCAGGGCAGCCACCCCTTGTTGCAGCGCTGCCTCCAATCTCCTCACGGTGCCCCTCCCACCTCACATGATACCACAGTGTCCAGGGCAGCTTGCCCTCCTGCCCACCCCTTGTCCCGGCCCTGCTTCCAATCTCCTTACGGTGCCCTCCAACCTCACATGATACCACAGTGCCCAGGTCAGCCGTCCCTCCTGTCCACCCCTTGTCCCGGCCCTACTACCTCCAAGTTTGCCAGATGAACTCTTATTTTTTGCCCTGCTGACTCTCAACAAGCCAGCCTGTAAGCGGAAATCAAGATGGACCTTCCAGGCCAGATGTAAGGGCCACTTTTTTTTGCCAGTTCCCTGCCTATCCCACACAAATGGCTTGAAAAAGCCATATGTAGACAAACCGGTGGTCCTCTTTTTTTTTTAAGGCCCCCGGCCTCCAATGCTTCTGGGCTTGGGTGATGTTCCTGTGCCTCCCCAGCAGAGCTGGGAGCTCAAGTCCTACAACTATGCACTTTTGTAATCAGTTGGATCCATGTGGGATTTCGAGGCCCCAAGCTCTGCCAAGAGATGTGGTGACCCTACCCCTGCTGAGCGTTGGAGGCCGAGGTCAATAGTTTGTTTACAGATACGTTTTTTAACCCCTTTCCAAAGGCTACTGCTGCCCCTTGGACACTAGCAAAAAACCTGAGGCATGCTGGGTAAAGGAGGGGTTATACAGGGGCTGACTGCTGGCTTTACAATCTGTTTGACTGCATCCCAACCTCCTGTAGACGGCAGTATAACAGACTTTTCCTAAATACCTGTGTCCCCCTCAATGGACGATAGAGAATGGGTGAAGATAACCTTTACCCCCCCAAGGGCTGGACTGGGACAAAAATGTGGCCCTGGACTTCATGCAGACTGGCCTACTTTGACAGGTCTCTCCCGTGGCGGGCGGACAACTCCCGCACCCCCCCCCCCCCGGCCACCCAAGCCCCCTCTCCCCCTTCACTAGCCACTAGCTCTTCTACTTTATTAGAATAGAACGGCTGGTACTGGTACTCTTATAGGCAGTACCAGTGGGGAAGCTAGACATCATTTCACCCGGGGCAAAGAATCAGTTTGGTGCCCCCCCTTATGGGACAAAATTAGGCAGAAGTGAGAAACTCCCAGGCCATAGCTGTTGAGTCAGCTGTCTGTCCCCTCCCCCATGCTCCTCTGTCGTCCCCCCTGCTCCTCTGGTCCTCCCCCTGCTTCTTTGTTCCCCCCCAGGTGAGCGCTGCGGGTGAGGGAGAGGAGGTGAGAGCTGCGGAAAGGGAGAGACAGAGGAGCGGAGGGGGGCGGCGGTCCGCTGATACTGAAGCCGGCCCACTGAGCCATCGGCCCACAGGGAAACTCCCTGTAGTCCCAATGGCCAGTCCATCCCTGACCCCCCCCCCCACCCTACACTACTACCTTAGAACCATCTTTTTGCCTCCTACAACCTGTTTTTGGTTATAGATTCTTTGACACGTAAAATGCATCCAGTAAAAATTTGTGTGCGTTTTTTGTGGTATTAAAGAAAACGGATTTATTTCGCCAAAAAAACATTTTGTGAGTTTTGACAAAAACCTAAAAGGAAAAATAAAATAAAATAAAAACAAAGAAAGAAAAAATCAACCTTATAAAAATAATTATCATCTAGTGCTTTCTCTAGATCGTTCAACTCCTTCCACAAGGTGCGGCGAGGTGCGGCGAACCATCGGGTGAGACAAAAAGGTTCACCGCGTTCACCTACAGCAGCCTGAGGGGGGGCCAACTGCAATGTTATAAATATAATCCGAGTGACTCCATTTTGTTCCACCCCCCCCCAGAAGTTTTGAAGGCCTCATCTTCCAGATCTCAATGAAAAAAAAAAGTGGCCCCATGTTCATTGGTTGAGATTCCCAGAATCCTTTGTTCCTCAGTTACGTCAGCTGAGCATTTTGTTCTGGGCAGAACTGAACCAACAATAAGGGGGGGGGGGGGGGCAACATTCCGGAAGGATCTAGAGACGGCAAGTAGGAAAAAAAACCACTCGGCTCCCATTGAGTTGTGGTCTTCTAAGCAGGTGAAGTTTACCTTTGTGGTCCTTCAATGAACTCCTGTGTAAGACAAGTAGGTAGGTCCACCCGGTTATTAGATATGTATCAGGAGCCAGGGGGGTTGCGGTTGAATGCATTTTTGGTTGTGGAATGGTAATAGGTTGATATCCTGACCGCAACTTGGATTCTGCGCGATCACAAGTAGCGGCGCCGGTTGCGATTGAGGGTTTTGAAAATGGAGCGCCACGAATGCGTCCTTCCTAATGACATCCGCAGGTCCTCACCACCATGTTCCTGTATTTCTTGAGGATGACGTTGGAACTGTCGTCGAAGTAAAGGACGGAGATGGCCGTGAGCTGAGTGGGGGCGCAGCAAGGCTTCGGGACCGTGTCCGGGTTGATGAAATGAACCTGACAGGGAGAAATGATAAAAAAAAGTTTCACCAAAAACGTTCAGCAAGCGTCTCTGTACTACCAATCGGGAAGCTTCCCTTGGGCCTAAAAACAACTTTATTGTTCCAGGCAGGGTTTGACAAATTTGCTTGGGATCTAGGAGCCAGCTAAAAAAAGTTATGAGCCAGAAACGCACCCCCGTCCCACCGCGCAGAAGCGAACGCATACCTGAGTAGCGCCCGCATATGAAAGCGGTGTTCAAACCACACATGTGAGGTATACATATATGTATATATGTGTGTATGACTGTGTGTCCCTAGCATGTCATGATCCTACGGGGTAAAAATGACCGCACCAGCCAAGCAGATACTGGCTGGAAAAAGCGCCCAGAGGCGATTCAGTTCGCATGCGTTGCGCTATACAAGTCATTCATTCATTCATTCATCGCCGCGATTGGTAGAGTGAGAGAAATAATTCTAGCTCTAGACCTCGGGCCGGATTCAGATACATTAGTGTATCTTTCCGGGTGGCGTAACGTATCTCAGATACGGTACGCCGCCGTAAATTAGTGCGCAAGTTCCGTATTCAGAAAGAACTTGCGCCCTTAGTTACGGCGGCATAACGTATGCGTAAGCCCGCCTAATTCAAATGTGGATGATGTGGGCCTGTTTTATTTAAATTCACTGTGACCCCGCGTATTCGACGTATGCGCCGTTCGTGAAAAAATCACAGTGCGCATGCTCGAAATTACGCCGCAAGTCGTCATTGCTTTGGACGTGAACGTAACTTACATACAGCCCTATTCGCGAACGACTTACGCAAACGACGTAACATTTTCAAAACTCGACGCGGGAACGACGTCCATACTTAACATAGGATACGCCTCATATAGCAGGGGTAACTTTACGCCGAAAAAGGCCTAACGTAAACGACGTAAAAAAAACGCCCTGGGCGGACGTACGTTTCTGAATCGGCGTATCTACCTAATTAGCATATTCATTGCGTAAATATACGGAAGCGCCACCTAGCGGCCAGCGTAAATATGCAGCCTAAGATACGACGGTGTAAGACACTTACGCCGGTCGGATCTTGGGTAAATCTATGCGTAACTGATTCTCATTCAGTCGCATAGATACGATGGCTCAACGCAGAGATACGACGGCATATCTGGAGATACGCCGTCGTATCTCCTTTCTGAATCCGGGACCTCCTCTGTAACTCAAAACATGCCACCTGTAGAATTTTTTAAACGTCGCCTATTGAGATTTTAAATGGTAAAAGTTTGTCGCCATTCCACGAGCGGAGCGCAATTTTGAAGCGTGACATGTTGGGTATCAGTTTACTCGGCGCAACATTATCTTTCACAATATAAAACAAAATGGGCTCACTTTACTGTTGTCTTATTTTTTAATTAACAAAAGTGTTTTTTTTTTACGTGAACGTAAATTACGTCCAGCTCGATTCGGGAACGACTTACGCAAACAACGTAAATAATTCAAATTGCGAAGCGGGAACGACGTCCGTACTTAACATTGGCTGCGCCTCCTAATAGCAGGAGCAGCCTTACGCCGAAAAAGCCTTAACGCAAACGTCGTAAAAAACGAACGCCGGGCGCGCGTACGTTTGTGAATCGGCCTATCTAGGAAATTAGCATATTCTACGCCGACAACAACGGAAGCGCCCCTAGCGGCCAAAGTTATATTGCACACAATTCTACGCCGCCGCAATCAAGTTACGTCGGTGGAGGAAGCCTATTTTTTCAGCGTAACTGCCTTTGTGAATCTGCGTAACGCTACGCAGGCGCGGAATTCAAATTACGGCGGCGTATCTGGAGATACGCCGCCGTAAAAGCTACCTGAATCTACCCCATTGCTTTTTTTTCCAAAATTGTCGCTCTATTTTTGTTTATAGCGCAAAAAATAAAAACCGCAGAGGCGATTAAATACCACCAAAAGAAAGCTCTATTTGTTGGGGGAAAAAAAGGACGTCAATTTTGTTTGGGAGCCACATCGCACGACCGCGCAATTGTCAGTTAAAGCGACGCAGTGCCGAATCGCAAAAAGTGGCCCGGTCAATTGGCAGCCAAATGGTCCGGGGCTGAAGTGGTTAAATTTTTTTTTTTTTTTTAAAGATCTGAAGCGGGAAATGCGGACATACCAGCAGCAGCCCAGATGTTCTTACCAGTGTCTGAACGATGGCGTGGTTTGTTGCGTTCATGTAGGAATTTAGCGGGAAAGCGCATTCACCTTCACAGTAATAAGCAGCGTAACCCTCCGGAGCAATAATCCAATCCTACAGAAGGAGGAGGAAAAAAAACACAACGACATTAATAAACCCGGCAAAACCACCGTCACCAAATACAGAGATCTCAGTGTCCCTCCGTGGAGTGTCGGTGTAAAGCCATTATATGGGGGAAAGTAAAACCCAGTCACAGTTACAGTGCCTTGAAAAAGTATTCATACCCCTTGAAATTTCCCACATTTTCTCATGTTACACCCAAAAAACGTAAATGTATTTTATTTGTTTTTTATGTGATGGACCAACACAAAGGGGCTAGATTCAAAAAGACTTACGACGGGCATATCAGTAGATACGCCGTCGTAAGTCTGAATCCGCGTCGTCGTATCTTTAAGCGTATGCTCAAATTGAGATACGCTTAAATGTCGCTAAGATACGACCGGCGTAAGTCTCCTACGCCATCGTATCTTAGGGTGCATATTTACGGTGGGCGCTAGGTGGCGCTTCCGTCGATTTCTGCGTAGAATAAGCAAATGAGCTAGATACGCCGATTCAGAAATGTACGTGCGCCCGGCGTAATTTTTTTTACGTCGTTTACGTAAGGCTTTTTCCGGGCGTAAAGTTACCCCTGCCATATGAGGCGAAGCCAATGTTAAGTATGGACGTCGGGACAGCGTCGAAATTTTCTGTCGTTTGCGTAAGTCGTACGCGAATAGGGCTGTGCGTAAGTTACGTTCACGTCGTAGGCAGTGTTCGACGTATCTTATGCATTCTATCCGACGCATGCACACTGGGATACGTCCACGGACAGCGCATGCGCTGTTCGTTCAAAACGTCATTTACGTGGGGTCGTGCTTTATTTACATAAAACACGCCCACCTCTTCACAATTTGAATTATGCGCGCTTACGCCGGCACATTTACGCTACGCTGCCGTAACTTAGGACGCAAGTGCTTTGTGAATACTGCACTTGCCTCTCTAAGTTGCGGCGGCGTAGCGTAAATACGATACGCTACGCCCGCCCACAAATACGCCGCCCTACGTGAATCTAGCCCAAAGTGTCACATAATTGTGAAGTGGAAGGAAAATGATAAATGTTTTTTTCTACATTTCTTACAAATAAATCTGTGAAAAGTGTGGGGGGTACATTTGTATGGCGCCCCCCGGAGTCAATACTTTGTAGGACCCCCTTTCTCTACAAGTCTTTTTGGGGGTGTCTTTACCAGCTTTGCACATCTAGAGAGGGACATTTCTCCTCCATTCTTCTTCTTTGTAAAATATCTCAAGCTCTGTCAGATTGGATGGAGAGCGTCTGTGATCAGCAATTTTCAAGTCTTGCCACAGATTCTCAATGGGATTTAGGTCTGGACTGTGACTGGGCCATTCTAACACATGAATAGGCTTTGATCTAAACCATTCCATTGTAGCTCTGGCTGTACTTTAGGGTCGTTTTCCTGCTGGAAGGGGTACCCCCCCCGGTCTCAAGTCTTTTGCAGACTCTAACAGATTTTCTTCTAAGATTGTCCTGTATTTGTCTCCATCCATCTTCCCATCAACTCTGACCAGCTTCCCTGTCCCTGCTGAAGAAAAGCATCCCCACCACATGATGCTGCCACCACCATGTTTCACGGTGGGGATGGTGTGTTCAGGGTGATGTGCAGTGTTAGTTTTCCCCACACATAGCGTTTTGCTTTTAGGACAAAGAGTTACATTTTGGTCTCATCTGACCAGAGCTCCTTCTTCCACATGTTTGCTGTGTCCCCTCCCCCACATGGCTTCTCACAAACTGCAAACAGGACTTCTTATGTCTTTCTTTCTCCAATGTCTTTCTTCTTGTCACTCTTCCATAAAGGGCAGATTTGTGGAGAGACCACTAATAGTTGTCCTGTGGACAGATTCTCCCCCCTGAGCTGTGGATCTCTGCAGCTCCTCCGGAGTTACCATGGGCCTCTTGGGTGAAGGTCAGAATAGAGCAAAGGAGGGCGGAGGACAGAGGAGAGGAGAGCAGAGAAGGCTAGAGGAGGGCAGAGAGCAAAAAGGGGCAGAGAAGCAAAGAGGAGGGCATGGGGGGGCAGGGAAAAGCAGAGAAGGCAGAGGGCAGGGGAGAGCAGAGGACAGAGGAGGCCAGAGGTCAGAAGAGAGCAAAGAAGGGCAGGGAAGGGAGGAAAGGGCAGGAGGGCAGAGGAAAGCAAAGAAGGGGTCAAAGGAGAGCAGAGAAGGACAGGGGAGGGCGGAGGACAGAGGAGGGCAGGGGATAGCAGAGGACAGAGGAGGGCAGGGGATGGCAGAGGACAGAGGAGGGCAGGGGATGGCAGAGGACAGAGGAGGGCAGGGGATGGCAGAGGAGGGCAGGGGATGGCAGAGGACAGAGGAGGGCAGGGGATGGCGGAGGACAGAGGAGGGCAGGGGATGGCGGAGGACAGAGGAGGGCAGGGGATGGCGGAGGACAGAGGAGGGCAGGGGATGGCGGAGGACAGAGGAGGGCAGGGGATGGCGGAGGACAGAGGAGGGCAGGGGATGGCGGAGGACAGAGGAGGGCAGGGGATGGCGGAGGACAGAGGAGGGCAGGGGATGGCGGAGGACAGAGGAGGGCAGGGGATGGAGGAGGGCAGGGGATGGCGGAGGACAGAGGAGGGCAGGGGATGGCGGAGGACAGAGGAGGGCAGGGGATGGCGGAGGACAGAGGAGGGCAGGGGATGGCGGAGGACAGAGGAGGGCAGGGGATGGCGGAGGACAGAGGAGGGCAGGGGATGGTGGAGGACAGAGGAGGGCAGGGGATGGTGGAGGACAGAGGAGGGCAGGGGGTGGTGGAGGACAGAGGAGGGCAGGGGATGGCGGAGGACAGAGGAGGGCAGAGGACAGAGCAGGGCGGAGAAGGGTAAGGGAGGGAGGAGGAGGGCAAGGGAGCAGAGGAAAGCAGAGATGGGTGGGGGAAGGCAGAGGACAGAAGAGGGCAGAGGAAACCAGCCTACTTAGCCTAACTCCCACTCACCCTGCACATGTTCAGAACCAGGCATCTAGAAAAGGAAGCAGAGGAGTAAGGAGGAAAGCAGAGGAGGGTGGAGGAGGGCTGAGGATGGCAGAGGACAAAAGAGAGCAGAGGACAGAAGAGAGCTGAGGAGGATAGGGGATGGCAGAGGACAGAGGAGGGCATGGGAGTGCAGAGGGGTAAGGCAGAGATGGGTGCCGAAGGGCGGGAGAAAGCAGAGGAAAGAGGACAGAAGAGGGCAGAGGAGGAACGACGAAAGCAGAGGGGGGCAGAGGACATAGGAGAGCTGAGGGCGGTAGGGAAGGGCAAAGGACAGAGGAGTGCTGAGAAGGCTAGGGGAGGGCAGAGGACAGAAGAGAACAGAGTAGGGCAGAAGAAAGCAGGGGAGGGCAGAGATGGGCAAAGTGGCTAAAGAAGCATCAGAGGTGCCAGTGCGCATAATTTAACATTGCATGAAGGGCAGAGAAGCAACTTCACTCCTGGAGGAGAACGGATGCAGGCTTCAGCTGCCCTCAGTTAAAATGACCGCCTTCAGAAATGCTGTAATAGCATAATTTCAACATCCAATCAGAGAAGCTCTTGAGTTACACAGCGGTTGGTAGATCTGAAGGACACTGATGAACACGGGTGGTGCTCACAAATCTCCCACATGAAGTGTATAAAGTAAAAGCGTCTAATCTTCTGCGCACTTATCTCTTCTGTTCTCTGGGACGGGATGCGGGATTTCCTGGATGTATCAATGTTTACATCTGGGTTTTTCAAAGACTAAAGCGCCCGGTGGCTTTTTCTGATCAGATGAGACTGAAATTCCCAAACTGATTATCAATCAGATTATCGATCAGAGAAGGAAAACGGTATAAAAGTGTGACATTTGTGGCGTTTCTGTGTTTGTTTAAAATGGCAAAATAATCTTTAACCACTTAAGGACCAAGCCTGTTTTTCAGAGTTAAAAACAATGGCCCAGATTCACAGAGTGTGGGCGCACATTACGCCGCCGTAGCGCAAACGCCGTACGCCACGCCGGCGTAGCGTGGAGAGACAAGCATTGAATTCAGCATGCCAGTGCTCCCAACGCTGCGCCAGCGTGGCGTGGGATTCGAAGGCGTACGCCGGCGTAGGTGGAAGTGGGCGTGACCCATGCAAATGATGGGCCGAGCGCCAGACAGATACGTATCACGAACTGCGCATGCGCCGTGACGTGGACGCATCCCCCTGCGCCTGCTCACAACCACGTCGGAACAACTGCCTAAGATACGCCGGATCACTGCGTACGGCGTGAACGTAACCTACGTCCAGCCAGACACACGTCCAACGTAAAATACGCCGGCTTGTGTTCCCTGGTGCAGACCTTTGCATGTCTGCTGCTGGGTTGCACCTCATTTATGGGGAAAAACTTTACGCACACCTCGCGTAGCCTGCGTTGGACGCACGCAGGTTCGTGAATCGCCGTATTTCCCTCATTTGCATGTTTGAATGGCTAATCAATGGGAGCGGCACCGTGCACCCAGCCTAAATGTGAAAATGACAATGGTCCCAAAAATGTGTCAAAAGTGTCCGATGTGTCCGCCATAATGTCGCAGTCACGAAAAAAATCGCTGATCGCCGCCATTACTAGTAAAAAAAACATTATTAATAAAAATGCCATAGAATTATCCCCAATTTTGTAAACGCTATAAATTTTGCGCAAACCAATCGATAAACGTTTATTGCGATTTTTTTTACCAAAAATAGGTAGAAGAATACGTATGGGCCTAAACTGAGGAAAACAAATGTTTTTTATATCTTTTTTGGGGATATTTATTATAGCAGAAAGTGAAAAATATTTTTTTTTTTTTTTAAATTGTCGCTCTATTTTTGTTTATAGCGCAAAAAATAAAAACCGCAGAGGTGATCAAATACCACCAAAAGAAAGCTCTATTTGTGGGGAAAAAAGGACGCCAGTTTTGTTTGGGAGCCACGTCGCACGACCGCGCAATTGTCAATTGTTAAAGCGGCACAGTGCTGAATCGCAAAAAGGGGCAAGGTCCTTAACCTGCATATTGGTCCGGGTCTTAAGTCGTTAAAAAAATAAAATAATTGGGTCACTTTTATTCCTATTACAAGGAATGTAAATATCCCTTGTAATAGAAAAAACTAGCATGACAGGTCCTCTTAAATATGAGATCTGGGGTCAAAAAGACTTCACATCTCATATTTGGACTTAAATGCAATACAAAAAAAAAAAAATTGTCATTTGAAAAAATGACAACAAAAAAAGTCCCTTTAAGACGTATGGGCGAAAGTGAGGTTTTGACATTGCTTCCACCCGGCTATGGTATGGAGACGGGTGGGGGCCATCTTGCCCCCACTCGTCTCCATACCCAACAGGACACCGGACCCGATCTCCTCCGCTGCTACCGATGGTTTCCGGCAAGCGGCGGGCCCTCTCCCGCCGCCGATAACGGTGATCTTGCGGCGAATCCGCTGCAGAGACCACCATTATCGTAAACAGGACCACCCACTGAAAAGATGGATACCTCGGTTGTGGCAGCAGCTGCTTCCGTTACCGAGATATCCATCTTTAGCGTGCCGACGCATATATATATATATATATATATATATATATATATATATATATATATATATATATACAGGAGTCGGTCCTTAAGTGGTTAATAAAAAAGGCAAAAATGTCAGAAAAAAAACACGCAGATTACTGGTTGCGATGTACGCAGCGTGTGTTAGCTTTTTGCAGGGGGTGGAGTGCCGTGACGCCACCGGGGCGTGGTCTCACCTGCCATCCCAGGTCCCGGAAGCTGACGTAGAGTTCATGTTTCTTACAGGCTTGCTTCTGGTCTGTGCTGCTGTTTTCTGTGATGACACAAGGGGGAGATATATTGTTAAAAGGGGCATTCCGCTTCACCCCAAACTCCAAGGTGAAGACCCCCCCCCCCCGGAAATACCTCACAGAGATGTAAATGGAAGGACCTGTTATTACCGCATGTTGGTCTCACCTGGGACGTTGGCCACTCTGAGGGCCTCCTGGTTCTTTGGTGCTTTGGATCGGTTCTGGTTGCGCTGCTTCCCCCCGGTGGACCGTATGCTGCGCAGGTGGATCTCTGTGGCCTTGAAGAACGCCACCATGAAGGGTTGCTTGTTGTGCGGTCCATTCGTCCCAATCAGACCCGCCATCTTGGGGTTGATGCTCTGCCCTGTAGGACAAATGGTATATATAATCAGTGCACAGACACATTCTGAGGGATCTTTATAGCAGGGGTCCCTCAGGAAGGGTTCCTCGGGTAGGGTTCCTCAGGAAGGGTTCCTCCAGAGGTTTATCGTATTGTAGAAAAATGGCGGACAGCTGGACGCTATGTTCTGGAGCTTTGTTTATAACCTACGCTTCAGAAAACGCACACAGCCAGCCAGCGCACCCATGAATGTCTGTGAGGGAACTGTCATTGGTCAGCTTAGATTAGAGCCAATCAGCCAATCAGAATGATCGCTGTGAGCCAATGACAGTCATCACAAGTGTAAACACTGCCAGTGTTTATAAACATTCTCACCAGAGGAAAGGTAGTGCTGAATTTTCATAAACACTGCAGGGAGGAGGAAAGGGGAGTTGCCGCTCCAGGTGGGTGTGCTGGACAATCAATAGCTGCTCAAGAGAGCAGGAGTGCCGGCAATGCACAAGGCAAATTGTAAAGGCTAGAAGAATGGACAGCCGGACTTCCAAAAAACCCTTAGGTTGTCTTTATTTTAAAAAAGATGGCAAATGCACTACAAAGTACAGCAAAACAGTGGAGATAGCAGCCTACGCGTTTCACACTGCGGTCAGTGCTTAATCATGGCTGAGTTTTAATGGTAGTAGTGGTTCTGGTGGTGGTAGTGGTACTGGTGGTGGCAGTAGTGGGAGTTGTGGTTTTAGTGGTGGTGTAGTAGTGGTTTTAGTGGTAGTCGTGATAGTAGTGGTGGTGGTAGTGGCGGTAGTTGTGGTTTTAGTGGCGGTGTAGTAGTGGTTTTAGTGGTAGTCGTGATAGTAGAGGTGGTGGTAGTAGTGGTACTGGTGTTGGTAGTAGCGGTAGTGGTGGTTTTAGTGGTGGTAGCATTGGTAGTGGTTTAAGTGGTAGTCTTGGTGGTGGTAATTGTAGTAGTGGTTATGGTAGTGGTAGCAGTAGTGGGCGTAGTAGTGTTGGTAGCGGTGATGGTGGTGGTGGTAGTAGTAATAGCCATGATAGTAGTAGTGGTGGTGGTGGTAGTAGCGGTTGTGGTGGTTTTAGTGGTAATGATAGTAGTGGTGGTAGTCGTGATAGTGGTGGTACTGGTGGTGGTAGTAGCGGTAGTTGTGGTTTTAGTGGTGGTGTAGTAGTGGTAGTCATGATAGTAGTAGTGGTACTTGTGTTGGTAGTAGCGGCAGTGGTGGTTTTAGCGTGGTAGTATTGCTAGTGGTTTAAGTGGTAGTCATGGTGGTGGCAATTGCAGTAGTGGTGATAGCAGTGGGGTGGTGATGGTGGTAGTAGTGGCAGTAATAGTGGTAGAGATGGTGGTAGTAGCGATTGTGGTGGTTTAAGTGGTGGTGGTAGTGGTAGTCGCGGAGGTGGTAATGATAGTAGTGTTAGTGTTTTTAGTGGTGGTGGTAGTAGTAGCGGTAGTTTTAGGGGTGGTAGTGGTGGTAGTACTGGTAGTGGTTCTAGTGGTAGTTGTGGTGGTGGTAATGGTAGTAGTGGTGGTAGGTATAGTGGTGGTGGCAGTAGTGGTGGTGAGGGTGGCAGTGGTGGTAATAGTAGTAGTGATGGTGGCGGTAGCAGTAGTGGGGGTTTTAGTGGTAGTAGTGGTGGTGATGGTAGTAGTAGTGGTTGTGGTTTTAGTGGTAGTAGTGGTGGTAGTACTGGTAGTGGTTTTAGTAGTAGTTGTGGTGGTGGTAATGGTAGTAGTGGTGGTAGGTATAGTGGTGGTAATAGCGGCAGTGGTGGTTTTATTGGTAGTGGTGGTAATAGTGGTAGTGATGGTGGCGGTAGCAGTAGTGGTGGTGATGGTAGTAGTCAGGGATGGACTGGCCATTGGGACTACAGGGAGTTTCCCAGTGGGCCGATGGCTCAGTGGGCCGGCTTCAGTGACAGCGGACTGCCGCCCCCTCCGCTCCTCTGTCTCTCCCTCCCTGCAGCGCTCACCTGGGGGGAACAAAGAAGCAGGGGGAGGACCAGAGGAGCAGGGGTGACGACAGAGGAGCATGGGGGGAGGGGACAGACAGCTGACTCAACAGCTATGGCCTGGGAGTTTCTCACTTCTGCCTAATCTTGTCCCATGGGCACCGAACTGATTCTTTGCCCCGGGTGAAATAATGTCTAGCTTCCCCACTGGTACTGCCTATAAGAGTACCAGTACCAGCCGTTCTACGAATAAAGTAGAACGGCTAGTGGCTAGTGAAGGGGGAGAGGGGGCTTGGGTGGCCGGGGGGGTGCGGGGGTTGTCCGGCCGCCATAGGAGAGACCTGTCAAAGTGGGCCAGTCTGGATGAAGTCCAGGGCCAAATTTCTGTCCCAGTCCAACCCTGGTAGTAGTAGTGGTTGTGGTTTTAGTGGTGGGGAGTCATCGACTTCCCTGGAGAAAATGCTGCATTAGGCTCTCTTCAGCACCAATGCCATGACCCAAAGCCCAGAAACCTTGTCAAGTACTCTGCTGAAAAGGGGGAGGAGTAGCTTTCATAAATCATGTGACTAAATGCCTAGCTATTTGGTCATGTGGCCAGCCTTAGATGTAACCCTAGGGTTTTGTTTTTTTGTAAGTGGAAATGGCCGTTTGTAGTCTCCACCACGGGGGTGCATGTGACAAGGTGACAACGTAGCCTCACAATTAGGAGGAAGTTGTCACCTCATAAGGAGCAGGCGCCTAAGCAAAGGCTTTTATGGCAGGATCACCAGGGATTATTTCAGCGAAAGCTGCAGATTCTAAAAATAATGATAAAGGATCTGACACCATATTAAACATTCTATATGATCGCCTTCTATAAATCCTCCACCCTTTCTTTCCCATATTGCGGGGTTGAGGAGAGTTCACCAGAACAAAACCTCCGAATAAGGAACTATAAAAAAGGAAAAGTTCTGCCCGTAACTCGGAGAGTTTATTTCTCAGGAGGAACATAAACTCCAGGCCTCAGGTGATCCAGGCCCGGCGGCACACAAACCCGGCCCCGTAAAACACACACGTGGCGAGATTGCAGTAGATAGGCGGATGAGGAATGCGGAGAACGCGCCCGTGCAGAGCGGCTGCAATCAATATATCAGATTGGACGCGGATCGTCATTTTTATAATTGAATGTTCTTAGTAGAAGAGATATTTTAGGTCAGATCTCAACCACAAGAGCGTTCTACCAAACAAAACACAAAAGCTCCTCCAAATGTTCTTGTGTTCCTCTGAGACCTTACCTAACCTAAGGGTCCATTTATACGTGTGCATTGTGGCAATGTTACCACGACTCATGGCAGCACACCTCGTCTACACTATATTGTCAAAAGTATTGGGACGCCGGCCTTTTACACGCACATGAACTTTAATGGCATCCCAGTCTTAGTCTGTAGGGTTCAATATTGAGTTGGCCCTGCCCTTTGCAGCTATAACAGCTTCAAATCTTCTGGGAAGGCCGTCCACAAGGTTTAGGAGGGTGTCTATGGGAATGTTTGACCATTCTTCCAGAAGTGCATTCGTGAGGTCAGGCACTGATGTTGGAGAGAAGGCCTGGCTCGCAGTCTCCACTCAGGTTGAGGTCAGGACTCTGTTCAGGCCAGTCAAGTTCCTTCACCCCAAACTCGCTCATCCGCGTCTTTGAGGACCTTGCTTTGTGCACTGGTCCAAATCATTTGGTGGAGGGGAGATTATGGTGTGGGGGGGGTTGTTTTTCAGGAGTTAGGCTTGGCCCCTTAGTTCCAGTGAAGGGAACTCTTAAGGCGTCAGCATACCAAGTCATTTTGGACAAACTTCATGCTCCCAACTTTGTGGGAACTGTTTGGGGACGGCCCCTTCCAGTTCCAACATGACTGGGCACAAATTAAGGTCCATAAAGACATGGATGAGCGAGTTTGGGGTGGAGGAACTTGACTGGCCTGCGCAGAGTCCTGACCTCAACCTGATAGAACACTCTCTTTTTTAATAGTAAGTTTACTGAACACAGTCTGATACATCAATACACACTGTAAGAGAAAAAGAGAACATCCTCAACCAAGATTCTGTGGAAACTCTAGGGTTCCTCAAAAGGTGTTCCTTGAGCTGTGGGCAATTGACCTCCCATTTGATGGTACCTGCATAGTTCCAAGGCCACTTGGAAAAGCAAGCAGCCATTCTCAACCAAGATTCTGAGGAACACTAGGATTCCTCAAGAGGTTGGTAGGGGTTCCTGGAGTCGCTAATAGACCTCCCATCTGATGGTAGCTGCACACTTTCAGGCTCAACGTCACTTGGCAAAGCCAGCAGCTATTTTCAACCAAATTTCTATTGAACCCTAGGGTTCCTCAAGGAGGTTGGTAGGGGTTCCTTGAGCTGTGGGTGATTGACCTATCGGATGGTGTGTGCATAGTTCCAGGGCCAATGCTACTTGGCAAAGCCAGCAGCCATTCTCAACCAAAATTATTTTGAACCCTAGGGTTCCTCACAAGGTTGGTAGGGGTTCCTTGAGCTGTTGGCAATTGACCTCCCTCTGGATGGTGTCTGCATAGTTCCAGGGCCAATGCCACTTGGCAAAGCCAGCAGCCATTCTCAACCAAAATTCTGAGGAACTCTAGGGTTCCTCACATGGTTGGCAGGGGTTCCGGGAGCTGTCAATGATTGACCTCCCATCCGATGGTACCTGCACAGTTTCAGGGTCAACGTCACTTGGCAAAGCCAGCAGCTATTCTCAACCAAATTTCTATTGAACCCTAGGGTTCCTCAAGAGGTTGGTAGGGTTTCCTTGAGCTGTTGGCAATTGACCTTACACTGGATGGTGTCTGCATAGTTCCAGGGCCAATGCCACTTGGCAAAGCCAGCAGCCATTCTCAACCAAGATTCTGAGGAACTCTAGGGTTCCTCACGTGGTTGGTAGGGGTTCCGGGAGCTGTCAATGATTGACCTCCTATCTGATGGTACCTGCACAGTTTCAGGGTCAACGTCACAAAGCCGGCAGCTATTCTCAACCAAATTTATATTGAACCCTAGGGTTCCTCACGTGGTTGGTAGGGGTTCCGGGAGCTGTCAATGATTGACCTCCTATCTGATGGTACCTGCACAGTTTCAGGGTCAACGTCACAAAGCCGGCAGCTATTCTCAACCAAATTTATATTGAACCCTAGGGTTCCTCAAGAGGTTGGTAGGGGTTCCTGGAGCTGTGGGTAATTGACCTCCTATTGGAGGTCAACTGTCGGATCTGGTCATCCCCTGGTCGTCCGAAGGCTACATGATCATGAGTAAGCTGGTACATAGGTACATTGGTCTGTTTGACTTCAATGGACCTAGGAAAGGCGACTTAAGTTTCAAGGCTGGGGACCGGCTTCAACTGTAAAAACAGACCAAGGATGGTGGCAGTCTGAGAAGATAAACCCAGACGGTAGAAAAAATCTGAGAGAAATGATTAATACCGTCTAACTATCTAGTGGAGGAAGGTATGGAAGAGATCAAGAGGTAAGTAAAAGCACTGGTCTCATGAAAAGGTCTAGAAAGTATTAGTATTAGACCAGTTTTGGGCCCAATGGTGTAGAGCAGTGGTCACCAAACTGCGGCCCATTGCTTGCTTTTATCTGGCCCTTGGGGCAGTATTTCCCCCAGTGACACCAACGAAGGGGCATAATTCCTCCCAATGACACCAACGATGGAGCACAATTTCTCCCAGTGACACCAATGATGGAGCACAATATCTTCCAATGACAACAACAATGGGGCCCAATGACACCAATGATGGAGCACAATTCCTCTAATTGCCACCAATGATGGAGCACAACTCCTCCCAGTGACACCAATGATGGAGCACAATATCTTCCAATGACACCAATGATGGAGCACAATTCCTCCCAGTGACACCAATGATGGGACACAATATTTTCCAATGACAACAACAATGGGGCCCAATGACACCAACGATGGAGCACAGTTCCTCCCAGTGACACCAATGATGGAGCACAATATCTTCCAATGACAACAACAATGGAGCCCAATGACGGAGCACAATTCCTCCCAGTGACACCAATGATGGAGCCCAATATCTTCCAATGACACCAACGATGGAGCACAATTCCTCCCAGTGACACCAATGATGGAGCACAATTCCTCTCAGTGACACCAATGATGGAGCACAATTCCTCTCAGTGACACCAATGATGGAGCACAATTCCTCCCAGTTACACCAATGATGGAGCACAATTCCTCCCAGTGACACCAATGATGGAGCACAACTCCTCCCAGTTACACCAATGATGGAGCACAATATCTTACAATGACAACAACAATGGAGCCCAATGACACCAATGATGGGACACTATTCCTCCCAGTGACACCAATGATGGAGCACAATTCCTCCCGGTGACACCAATGATGGAGCACAATTCCTCTCAGTGACACCAATGATGGAGCACAACTCCTCCCAGTGACACCAATGATGGAGCACAATATCTTCCAATGACAACAATGGAACCCAATGACACCAATGATGGAGCACGATTCCTCCCATTGCTACCAATGAAGGGGCACAATTACTCCCGCTGAAACAACGATGGGACATTTCCCCCCCCCCACTTACGTCGGGACCTTTACTACTCCCAATAGCTACAGTCTGGCCCCATTAAAGTCTGAAGGACAGTAAACTGGCCCTTTGTTTAGAAGGTTTGGAGACCCCTGGTGTAGAGGGTTGAGTATCAAGTCATTACTTTGTCTGAGGTATAGATGGTTCCTACATAACCGTCTGGAGATGTCTGATCACATGGGGCTGACATCTGCACAGCAGAGGATTGGAGAAGTCTCGCCGTGTCTTGCATGCCTAGGTAATTATCACAGCCTCTCAAGTGGTTTTCTCTTCTTTCTTTCTTTTTTTATTTGTTCCTTTCCGGACATTTTTTCTTCTTTTTTTTTCTTTTTTCTTTTATGAGTAAACAAAAACTTTTAACTGCCTTCCGGACGCCATTTACTGATCCTTATCTGCTGCGGTTAGCACAGAACACATGTGATGGTAAGTAAGTGCGCCCTGCTTACATCCGACGACGGCAAGCTTCAATCCTTAAATAAAAGGCCACAGCCGGCGTCCCCTATGGAGAGTGGATGACGATAGCTCACTCCTTACTGGGTTGTGCAGGGTCTCTCACGGGGGGGGGGGGGGGGGGGTATTGAATGGAATTTATGATGTGACCGTTGCTGCTCAGTGGAGTTCTTGATTAAAGCTGAACTCCAGGATAAGTGAATATGGTCCTAATACAAGAATCACAAGTATTTCTCCTTGAATCTTGGTGCTGCTCTCTCTCCTTGTGCAGGGTGACTGGTCTTGTCTCCGCCCCCCTCCTGTAATAAAGACCAATCACTGCTTCCCTCTCTCCTTGTGCAGGGTGACTGGTCTTGTCCCCCCCCCCCTCTTGTAATAAAGACCATTCACTGCTGCTCTCTCTCCTTGTGCAGGATGACTGGTCTTGTCTCCTCCCCCTCCTGTAATAAAGACCAATCACTGCTTCCCTCTTTTCTAGTGCAGGGTGACTGGTCTTGTCTCTGCCCCCTCTTGTAATAAAGACCACTCACTGCTTCTCTCTCTTCTTGTGCAGGGTGACCGGTCTTGTCTCTGCCTCCTCCTGTAATAAAGACCGCTCACTGTTGCTCTCTCTCCTTGTGCAGGGTGACTGGTCTTGTCTCCGCCCCCCTCCTGTAATAAAGACCACTCACTGCTGCTCTCTCTCCTTGTGCAGGGTGACTGGTCTTGTCTCCGCCCCCCTCCTGTAATAAAGACCACTCACTGCTGCTCTCTCTCCTTGTGCAGGGTGACTGGTCTTGTCTCCGCCCCCCTCCTGTAATAAAGACCACTCACTGCTGCTCTCTCTCCTTGTGCAGGGTGACTGGTCTTGTCTCCGCCCCCTCCTGTAATAAAGACCGCTCGCTGCTTCCATTTTTCCTTCTGCAGGGTGACTGGTCTTGTCTCTGCCCCCTTCTGTAATAAAGACCGCTCACTGCTGTGCTCTCTCCTTGTGCAGGGTGACTGGTCTTGCCTCCGCCCCCTTCCTGTAATAAAGACCTATCACTGCTGCTCTCTCTCTCCTTGTGCAGGGTGACTGGTCTTGCCTCCGCCCCCCTCCTGTAATAAACACCGCTCACTGCTTTCCTCTTTCTTTGTGCAGGGCGACTGGTCTTGTCTCCGCCCCCTCCTGTAATAAAGACCGCTCACTACTGCTCTCACTTTGTGCAGGGTAACTGGTCTTGTTTCCACCCCCTTCCTGTAATAAAGACCGCTCACTGCTACGCTCTCTTCTTGTGCAGGGTGACTGGTCTTGTCTCCGCCCCCTCCTGTAATAAACACCACTTGCTGCTTCCCTCTTTTCTAGTGCCTGCTGACTGGTCTTGTCTCCGCCCCCTCCTGTAATAAAGACCACTCACTGCTTCCCTCTTCCCTTGTACAGGGTGACTGGTTTCGTCTCCGCCTCCTCCCGTACTAAAGACCGATCACTGCTACTCTCTCCCCTTGAGCAGGGTGACCGGTCTTGTCTCCGCCCCCCCTCAAGTTTTCTGCAGGCAGCCCGTAGTGGGTGGAGCCTGCTGGGCCCCTCCCACAACTCCACTCTTTGCACAGGTTATGTGCAGCACAACAATGATGCCACTGCTACTTTTACAAGCAAGATCTGGGTTTTCAGATCTTGCTCTGCACCCCAGCTCCCCCCCCCCCCCCAACCCGCATTCACTGGAGCGCTGGGCTTGGGAGGGGACGGCAGCTTGCCAAGAGGCTGAGCTGAGTGCCGGTCCAGGGTTGTGGGCGGACACCCAATTTGATTGTCGCGATTGCCCGAGCCTGGATCGGCTCTATGTCGTCAGCCGACAGCGGGCTTTACCCCGCTGTCTGCTGAAAACGGGTCAAAGAAGTGCAGAACGAACTGCGATCCACAGGAGAACGAACGAACTACAGCCAAATGAGCTTTCCCCGTACTTCTCCTTTAAGGAATGGACGCGTGTTATTCCTGTAAGAAGCTGGCATTTCAAAGAAGCTCCTCAAAGGGTGAGGCGTCTTCCTCAGCGAGCGAGCGGGGATTAAGCGGAATATCACGTTCTCGGGTGAATGACGATCCGACTGTCCGTCTCTAATAGCGTAGGAGGTGACCGAGATTAATTAGGTGACATTTTACAGGGTGGATGCTTCTTCTGGTTTCCTGGCTCCACCTAGAACCAACTAAACTGGCCTCAAAAACGTTCCATCCCTCACACAGCACACGTCCAGAGAGGTAAAACGCCTTCAGACTTAAAGGGCCAGATTCTCATAGAATCCGCGGCGGCGTAGCGTAAGCCATTTACACTACGCCGCCACAACTTACTGGAGCAAGTGCCGTATTCTCAAAGCACTTGCTCCGTAATTTGCGGCGGCGTACTGTAAATGGCCCGGCGTAAGGCCGCGTAATTCAAAGGGGGCGGCTTGTATTTAAAATAAGCGCGCCCCCTCGCCGATCGAACTGCACATGCGCCGGCCGTAAAAATATCCCAGTGCGCATGCTCCAACTCACGTCGGAAAACGTCAATGAAGCTGACGTGAGCGTCATTTACGCAAATCCCTATTGGCGAACGACTTAGGAGAACAACGTAAACGATGGAAAAAGACGACGCTGTCCCGAGGCCATACTTAACATGGCATACGACGGACCTTCGTAAACTTACCCCTCATATAGCAGGGGTAAGTTTGCGCTTACGGAAACGGCGTAAACGGCGACGGGGCGGCGCAAAAAACATTCGGGAATCGGCGTATCAGCCTCATTTGCATAGTCAAATGAGAAATCAACGTAAACGCCACCTAGCGGCCGGCGTAACATTACATTTAAGATCCGACGGTGTAAGATTATTACGCCAGTCGGATCTTAGCGTAAATCCGGCGTCTCATGTTTTCTGGATAGAAAACAATGATATGCCGGCGGGAAATTCGAATTACGCCGGTGTATCTGTAGATACACCGGCGTAATTCTTTTGAGAATCTGGCCCGAAGTGTATGTCTGGGCACAACTACCAAAAAAAAAAAAAAAAAAGAAAGATAATCCATACATCTCTGCCACATTTCCCCAAGTTTTATCCCCCCCAAAAAATGATGCAAATACAGAAAAATACCTGCCGGTCTGCCAGAAATCCAGTGAGCTCCTAACTTGCTGCAATGACAATGCTGCCCCTGCTGCACTCAGAGACCAGGAGAAGTGGAGGGGAGCACCGATTGCAGATTTGTAACCCGTGATTTGTTGGCGGCTTTCCGTGAAGCAAGGAACACCCGAGCAGCGGACTGGATTGGACCCGGAGGTGAGCGGGAAACGCAAGTCCAATGTACACCGGCCTGTCTATAGGAATGCATGGACCTTTCCGATCAGGTCCACCTGAAAAACTGAAAGGCAGACCTGATCAAGCCCGCAGGGGCCTTAGGCCCCTTTCAGACGTGCGGACCGTATGTCCGCATTTTTATCCATCCGTTTGCGGTCCCTATGTGATTGCGGGTGAAGGCGGGTAAACATCCGCTGACACCCGTAATCACCCGCCTCCGCAAGGATCCGATTTTGCGGAAGGAAGAAAACCCTATTTTTTCTTCCGTCTGCGGATCGGATGAACATGGACACACGGTCCGTGTTCATCCGATTCCCCCCCCCCCCCATAGGGGAGAGCGGAGAAAAAACAGGGCGGTCCCTGCACAGTGTGCGGGGACCCCCCTGTCAGCCGCCGGCTCAGCGGGGATATACGGAGCGATCCCCGCTGAGCTTACGCACACCCCGTGTGAAAGGGCCCTAAGAAGTATTTTATACCTTAATCCTCTGCCCCTAGACTAAATACCATTTAACCCTTGTAGCGTGGGGTTGCCAACACTGCAAGAGTGGATTTTACTTTTCCTACAGAGTGCAGGGTTCAGGAGTGCGTTACGTACAGAGTGCAGAGTTCAGGAGTACGCTACGTACAGAGTTAAGGGGTGTGCTGTGTACAGAGTGCAGGGTTCAGGTGTGCAATATGTACAGAGTGCAGGGTTCAGGGGTGTGCTGTGTACAGAGTGCAGGGTTCAGGTGTGCATTATGTACAGAGTGCAGGGTTCGGGTGTGTATTATGTACAGGGTGCAGAGTTCAGGGGTGTGTAGTGTACAGAGTGCAGGGTTCAGGTGTGCATTATGTACAGAGTGCAGAGTTCAGGGGTGTGCTGTGTACAGAGTGCAGGGTTTAGGGGTGCGCAACCCCAACCTCCCAAAGCTTCCTCGCATCTCATTCTCCTACCTGGCCCGGCTCTTGTACCTCCCTGTGTAGGCGGCTCTGCCTCCCCTTGCAGGGATATCGCTCCCTCTCAGGAAGTGAGGGTCACAGGTTAACAGCGACAACCATCAAATCACCGAGCATCCCCAATGTAATGGCCTTAAACAAGCCAACCACTTACCATCACTGCTCTCCACAGACAGCTGCAGGCCCAGGTTCTGCTGCGGGATGAGGACCCAGTGGTTGCCGGTCGCTGTGATGTCAAATACCAGCCAGCCTTCCTCTGCGGCCCAGATCGTCCGGGAATCCAGCAGGAATAGGTCCGAATCCCTGCAAAAGACAACAATGCTTAGCGATAATGTGACACAGCACTGAAAAAAAGTCTCAAAGCACATCTCCTGCTGGCTGTGAAATTTCTGTGAGGAGGGAGCAGGGGGCGTGGCTTACCAGTACTGTGTGTGTCTATGGACATACACAGCCTGGCTCAGGAACTTGTGCACCAAGAAGCATGGTGAGAAGGAGACGAGTGTTGGAGCGATTATTTGCAAATGGAAGAAATACAAAATAACCATCAATCGTCCTCGGTCTGGAGCTCCATGCGAGATTTCACCTCATGGGGTGAGGATGGTCATGGTGACGTCATTGACTGAGGGCATGCTGTGTCATTGACGTCGTCACAAGGGGTGGTGTCATCGATATTCACTGGTCGTTAGGGACGCTGGCGGCCCCCGCTCCTGAGTCAGGGCTCATAACGCTGCCTGAGCACAGCAGCGTTAAGGTCCCCTGTCCCTCAAAACTGGGGTAATGCATTGGGGAAGTTAGGCAGCTGTGAGGCCCCTGTGAGTGCGAGGCCTTAGGCGATCGCCTAATTTGCCTAATTAAAGAGCCGCCTCTGCCGGGCAAGACACCAAAACTGTAAGTAATTCATTTTTTTTCCAGGAATTTCCCTTCTAGATTAGGGGTGCGCGCTATACGCCGGTGCGCGCTATAGGCGGAGCTGAAGAATGGGGAGAGCCGTATGTAAACACGGCTTCCCCGTGCTTCCCTGTGGCTGCTGCATCGATCGAGTGATCCCTTTTATAGGGAGACTCGATCGATGACGTCAGACCTACAGCCACACCCCCCTACAGTTGTAAACACACACTAGGTGAACCCTAACTCCTACAGCGCCCCCTCACAATAAACAATGCAATTTAAATGCATTTTTTGCTGTGAAAATGACAATGGTCCCAAAAATGTGTCAACATTTTCCAAAGTGTCCGCCATAATGTCGCAGTCACGCAAAAAATCGCTGATCGCCGCCATTACTAGTAAAAAAAAAAAAAAATAATAAAACTATCCCCTATTTTGTAAACGCTATAAATTTTGCGCAAACCAATCGATAAACGCTTATTGCGATTTTTTTTACCAAAAATAGGTAGAAGAATACGTATCGGCCTAAACTGAGGAATTTTTTTTTTTTTTAAATATATTTTATATATTTTTGGGGGATATTTATTATAGCAGAAAGTAAAAAATATTGCATTTTTTTTTCAAAATTGTCGCTCTATTTTTGTTTATAGCGCAAAAAATAAAAACCGCAGAGGTGATCAAATACCACCAAAAAAAACTCCATTTGTGGGGAAAAAAAGGACGCCAATTTTGTTTGGGAGCCACGTCGCACGACCGCGCAATTGTCTGTTAAAGCGACGCAGTGGCGAATTGTAAAAACCCCTTGGGTCATTTAGCAGCATATTGGTCCGGTCCTTAAGTGGTTAAACTCTCATTTATTGAACTTTTTTTTTTTTTTTAACAAAAGGACACAGAAAATGCTTCAGTTTGTGGATTGTAATTTCTGGCTGGAAAGGGGAGGGTGGAGGGGTGAGGTGGGGGCGATTATTACTGGTCTGCTGTATTACGACCTCAGCTCCCCCCCCCCCCCCCCCCAGAGAGGCCGGTAAATTCGGCTCGTTAAAAGGTGGGTCCGGCACTATGGAGAATGTCAAGATATTTATTGAAATTCTTTTACGTAGAAATCGCCTCCTCTGAGGGAGCCATAAAACATGGCCGCTGGAAATAGAGGGCCGTGTTTAAAGATCTCGACACCCGCAGTATAATTGATGAAGTGCTCTGGGGAAGGTTTTGCGAGAGTCTGTTGACTCCCCCCCCTCCCCCCTTTCCAAAATACCATTTGCGTTGTTTATTATAGGATGTCAACTAAAAGGGGTTGGGGGGGGGGGGGGGTTCAGTTTTGGGTGGAATGAATCACCTAAAAGGCTTTTCCTATAGAGGTTTCTGCCAGGGCCGGGACAAGGGGTGGGCGGGAGGGACATTTGCCCTGGGCACTGTGATATTGTGTGAGCTGGGGGGGGCACCACAAGGAGATGGGGGGGGGGAATGTGTGGGGCAGCACAGGGGGTAAGAATTATTCAAGGAGGGCAAATTTGGGCAGGTGTGCTAGGAGTGGCAATTTGGGGGATCCGTGTTGGGAAGGGGGATAGGGGGAAATGATTTGAGCTGGGGTGGGGGGGGGGGGGTTTGTGCTAGTAGGGATGATTGGGGGTATTTGTGCTCAGATGGGGGGGGGGGGGGATTTGTTCATGGAGGGGAATTTGAGGGGGTAGAGGATTTGTGAGAGGGAGAAGATTCTTTTTTAGGGGGAGGGGGTATTTGTGCTAGTAGGGATGATTGGGGGTATTTGTGCTCAGATGGGGGGGGGGGGGGCATTTGTTCATGGAGGGGAAATTTGAGGGGTAGAGGATTTGTGAGAGGGAGAAGATTCTTTTTTAGGGGGAGGGGGTATTTGTGCTAGTAGGGATGATTGGGGATATTTGTGCTCAGATGGGGGGGGGATTTGTTCATGGAGGGGGAATTTGAGGGGGTAGAGGATTTGTGAGAGGGAGAAGATTCTTTTTTAGGGGGAGGGGGTATTTGTGCTAGTAGGGATGATTGGGGGTATTTGTGCTCAGATGGGGGGGGGGATTTGTTCATGGAGGGGGAATTTGAGGGGGTAGAGGATTTGTGAGAGGGAGAAGATTCTTTTTTAGGGGGAGGGGGTATTTGTGCTAGTAGGGATGATTGGGGGTATTTGTGCTCAGATGGGGGGGGGGGGGGCATTTGTTCATGGAGGGGAAATTTGAGGGGTAGAGGATTTGTGAGAGGGAGAAGATTCTTTTTTTGGGGGGCGGGTTTGTGTTGGGTATGTTGATAAGCGCATATTGATTGGTTTGGGCAAAAGTTATAGCGTCTACAAAATAGCGGGTCGTTTTATGGCATTTTTTTTTTATTTTTTACTAGTAATGGAGGCGATCTGCGATTTTTATTGTGACCGCGACTTTATGGCGGACACTTATGTAGAAGAATACGTATCGGCCTAAACTGAGAAAAAAAAGTTTTATATATTTTTTGGGGATATCTATTATAGCAAAAAGTAAAAAAATATTGGGCTAGATTCAGGTAGACTTACAAAGGGCTTATTAGTAGATACGCCGTTGTAAGTCCGAATCTCCGCCGTCGCAACTTTAAGCATATTCTCAAACTGAGATACGCTTAAATGTTGCTCAAATACGACTGGCGTAAGTCTCCTACGCTGTCATATCTTAACTGCATATTTACGCTGGCCACTAGGGGCGTGTACGCTGATTTACGCCTAGAAATATGTAAATCAGCTAGATACGCCTATTCACGAACGTACGCCCGGCCGTCACAGTAAAGATACGCCGTTTACGTTAGGGGTTTTCAGGCGCAAAGATAAACCACCAAAAACATGGCGCAGCCAATGTTAAGTATGGCCGTCGTTCCCGCGTCGGAATTTGAAAATTTTACGTCGTTTGCGTAACTCGTCCGTGAATGGGGCTGGCCGCAATTTACGTTCACGTCGAAAGCATGACGATTTGCCGACGTCATTTGGAGCATGCGCACTGGGATACGTCCACGGACGGCGCATGCGCCGTTCATTAAAAACGTCAAATACGTGGGGTGATCAGTATTTTACATAGAACACGCCCCCAACCAGCCTATTTTGAATTAGTTACACTGCGCCGCCGTAAGTTCTTTGTGAATACAGGACTTGCGGCTCAAACTTACGGCGGCGTAGTGTATATGAGATACGCTACGCCCGCCTAATTCTACATGAATCTAGCCCATTGCATTTTTTTCAAAATTGTCGCTTTATTTTTGTTTATAGCGCAAAAAAAAAAAAAACGCAGAGGTGATCGAATACCACCAAAAATAAAGCTCTATTTGTGGGGGGGGGGGGTGGGGAGGACGTCAATTTTGTTTAGGAGCCACGTCACACAGCCACGCAATTGTCAGTTAAAGCGACGGCAGTGCCGAATCAGCAAAAAGTGGCCTGGTCTTTGGCCAGCCAAATGGTCCGGGGCTGAAGTGGTTAAATGAAGCTGGACTTGGGTACAACCAGCCTGTAGGGCAGGGATCCTCAAACTACGGCCCTCCAGCTGTTGTAGAACTACACATCCCATGAGGCTTTGTAACACACTGACATTCACAGACATGACTAGGCATGATGGGAATTGTAGTTCCTGAACAACTGGAGGGCCATAGTTTGAAGACCCATGCTGTAGGGTTTCTCCCTGAATGATCAGTGCTGCCGGATATAGCTGGCAGCACTGATTATTGTATTCTGACAACGGGGTATTGTAGTCTGTCAGAATACAAAGACCACAGAGGGAAGGATTCCCCCCACCCACCTTGATTATGTGGGTGGCAGGAATGAGGAATTTTCATTACATGCTGCTTTATATATCCTGATAGGCCACACTCCGCTTGAGTTCTTCCGTCATATACCACTTCCTTCAGTCTTAATATACATATTATAGTCACATATTACAACCAAGAACTAGGCAGGACTTGTTTGGCTGCAAAGCTGGAACTGTTTATTTGACCAAGAATACAGGCCTTTTATACACTTGAGAAGGAGGTTCCCCCCTCTCCCCTTGATCATATTACCCTACCAATACAAACTGTAACCAGAAACATAAATTAACATGAGCTAATTAACTAGTCATTTAACCAGCCTAGGTGACTCAGAGGTTTGAGCTTTCAGGTCAGACTTGTCTTCTCCTAGCTCACAAACTACAATACACATTATCATAAGTATAAACACAGAACTCCTTCACACAATAGCAGACCTAATTACAATAAACACATTGGGCCATATCCACAAAGAACTTACGGCGGCGTATCTATTGCTACGCCGCGCAAGTTCTACGATGCGCCGTCGTATCTTTGTTTTGTATCCACAAAACAAGATACGCCTGAATGTGGGCTAGATCCGACTGACGTACGTCTTAGTACGCCGTCGGGTCTTAGGTGCATATTTACGCTGGCCGCTAGGTGGCGCTTCGGTTGATTTCCGCGTAGAGTATGCAAATTAGCTAGATACGCCGATTCTCAAACGTACGTCCACCCGGCGCATTTTTTTTACGTAAGGCTTTTTTCGGCGTAATGTTACCCCTGCCTCTATGAGGTGTACGCAATGTTAGGTATGGACGTCGGGACAGCGTCGAATTTTCCGCAGTTTACGTCGTTTGCATAAATCGTTTGCGAATAGGGCTTTGCGTAAGTTACGTTCACGTCGAAAGCATTGACTATTTGCAACGTGATTTTGCGGTTAGGCAAAGGAAACCGGCCTACTTAGCCTTAACCCCCTCCCCCTTTCACCCCACGCCGGTTCAGAACCAGGCATCTGGAAAAGGAAGATGATAAATATATGGGAGCAGCAGCAGCAGCCTCCACAATGAGTCAGACATTTTGTCTCAGGTCAGCCATATTTATGCCAGACGCGCCCAGCGCTGTGACAGCGATCGAGTCGATTCTCTCCACAGGCCGAGTGTCCTCACCTAAACCCTATTTTATAGCGCTGAATACTTTTTTCCCGTCTGCCTGTGCCATTGATGTGGCTTCAAAACACAGATTGGAAAATAAGTTAAAGGTTTATTCGGCTTGGCTGCAAATGACAGCACGATCGCCTCTCTTTTCCGTTTTACTAGAATCCAGGGAGACGGCGGCAGATGGACGGTGCGTACAGCACATCGCTCACCCACGGCCTCTGATCGATTCGTAGCGGTGAACTTAAAGAGAAAGGATCGTGTAATCTGCTACTACCCATGGTGAGCTATACTATATTACCAAAAGTATTGGGACGCCTGCCTTTTTACACGCACATGAACTGTCTGTAATGGCCTCCCAGTCTTAGTCCGTAGGGTTCACTTCCCCAGCATGTGACTGGACAACGAAGGAACAGCAGAAGACTGATGAAATCATCCCTCTCATCAACATGTTGTTTCCCAGCACACGTGAACCCATAAGACCCTCCCTCTACTAAATGGCATTCTGATGTATATACACTATGGGCCGGATTCACGTACAGCCGCGTATCTTTGTGCAGGCGTAACGTATTCTATTTACGTTACGCCCCCGCAACTTAGACGGGCAAGTGCTGTATTGTCAAAGCACTTGCTCCGTAAGTTGCGGCGGCGTAGCGTAAATAGGCCGGCGTAAGCGCGCCTAATTCAAATGTGGGACAGGGGGCGTGTTTTATGTTAATATTATGTGACCGGACGTGATTGACGTTTTTCACGAACGGCGTATGTGCCGTTCGTGGACATATCCCAGTGTGCATTGCTCCAAATACGCCGCAAGGACGTATTGGTTTCGACGTGAACGCAAATTACGTCAATAGAGCGACAATTTTGAAAAAAATTCAATATTTTTAACTTTTTGCTATAATAAATATGCCCCAAAAATATATAAAAAAACTTTTTTTTTCCTCAGTTTAGGCCGATACGTATTCTTCTACCTATTTTTGGTAAAAAATAAATCGCAATAAGCGTTTATCGGTTGGTTTGTGCAAAATTTATAGCGTTTACAATATAGGGGATAGTTTTATGGCATTTTTATAAAAAAAATTTTTTTACTACCAATGGCGGCGATCAGCGATTTTTTTCGTGACTGCGACATTATGGCGGACACTTCGGACAATTTTGACACATTTTTGGGACCATTGTCATTTTCACAGCAAAAAATGCATTTAAAATGCACTGATTCATGTGAAAATTACAATTGTAGTTTGGGAGTTAACCACAAGGGGGCGCTGAAGGGGTTATGTGTGACCTCATGTGTGTTTACAACTGTAGGGGGGGTGTGGCTGTAGGTGTGACGTCATCGATCGTGTATCCCTATAAAAGGGATCACACGATCGATGACGCCGCCACATTGAAGAACGGGGAAGCCGTGATTACATACAGCTCTCCCCGTTCTTCAGCTCCGAGGGCCAATCGCGGGACTCCAGCGGCGATCGGGTCCGTGGGTCCCGCGGTCCCGGAGCTTCGTGACGTCAGAATGGCACGACTGGGCACATGCATGTACAGGTACGTCCTGTGCTAGTACCCAGGCGTGGGTCGCGCGCCCGCGACCCACGCCTAGGTACTAGCACAGGACGTACCTGTACATGCATGTGCCCAGCCATGCCATTCTGCCGACGTAAATGTGCAGGAGGCGGTCCTTAAGTGGTTAAAAATCCCAAACTATCCCTTTTCTTATATTGTTACCAATAAACGTCTCTGCTTTGCATTCTGCCCTGCCAACAGGAAAAGCAGCAGCTGATTGGTTGATATGAAGCTAAAAAGAGAACACATCCCGGACGAGCCCCCCCATGCTGCCTCTAAACAAGGATTGTTGTACCTCTCCCCCGTTACTCACTTTCCTTGATGTTCCTGCAGGACCTGGTAGATGCTGATCTGGAAGGTCTCGTTGTCAAATCTCTCCCGAATATAATCTTTATATATCCTAAATTCGGCTGCCGTTACCGCGTCTCCTTCGGGAATTTTGGCCAGGTCGAACCGGAACTCTCGGTGGTGGCGTCGTCGGTGAAAGAATTCTTTGTCGTGTTCCACTGAAAGAGAAAACACACGAGATTGGACTCTTATTACCACCCTTTCATGTGTCAACCAGCAAGCTTAAAAAAAATAAAAAATAGATGTGGGAAATATACACATGTGCCCAAAACATACCCACACACTACAAGCTGAAAATACAAATCAACAATTATTTTTTCTTCTGACAAAAAATTCACAATTTGTTGATACTTAGAAAGTAACTGCATGTTTGTATAGGCCCGAGAGTTTTCCAATCCATCCCACTAGACCAGTGATGGAGAACCTCGGCGCCCCAGATGTTTTTGAACTACATTTCCCATGATGCTCAACTACACTGCAGAGTAGTGGTGCAACGGATCACAGTTGATCCGTGATCCGAACGGGTCACCCCCTTCAGGACAACACACACACTGTGATCCGCGGATTGCCGCGGGTCCGGAGCTAGGCCGAAGCCGCGGCCTTTCCTAATGTTATGGCCGCGGCTTTGGCTTAGCTCCGGAGCCGCGGCCATAAACATTAGAAAAGGCCGCGGCTTCGGCCTAGCTCCGGAGCCGCGGCCATCTTGGTACACCCGGCGGCGGCCCTCCGCTCTGTTTACACCCACAGAGGAGGAGGAGGAGCCCACACTCGTGGGACACACCGCTGGGAGTCATACTACTGGGGGTGTCTGTCTGTACTACCTGGGGGGTGTCGTACCTCGGGGGGTCTGTCTGTACTACCTGGGGGGGGGGGGGAGTCTGTCTGTACTACCTGGGGGGGGGGGAGTCTGTCTGTACTACCTGGGGGGGTCTGTCTGTACTACCTGGGGGGGTCTGTCTGTACTACCTGGGGGGGGAGTCTGTCTGTACTACCTGGGGGGGGGGAGTCTGTCTGTACTACCTGGGGGGGGGAGTCTGTCTGTACTACCTGGGGGGGGGGGTCTGTCTGTACTACCTGGGGGGGGTCTGTCTGTACTACCTGGGGGGGGGGTCTGTCTGTACTACCTGGGGGGGGGTCTGTCTGTACTACCTGGGGGGGGTCTGTACTGAGAGGGGGGGTGTCTGTACCGAGAGGGGGGTGTCTGCACCAAGGGGGTTCTTTACTGAGGGGGGACTATGGTTGGTGGGAGGGGGGCGGTGACACCAATTTTTTCTGCACAGGGTTACACCAACCCTAGTGACGCCACTGCAGTGGGTGAGATGTGGATATTACAGTGGGGGATGTGGATATTACAGTGGGGGGAGAGAGATGTGGATATTACAGTGGGGGGGGATGTGGATATTACAGTGGGGGAGAGATGTGGATATTACAGTGGGGGAGAATTTCTATTTTTTTTGTCGATCCGAAAAATGATCCGATCCGTGACTCCTGATCCGAGGAACGATCCGAACTGTGAGTTTTTTGATCCGTTGCACCCCTAATGCAGAGTGCCTGAGCATCATGGGAAATATAGTTACAAAACATCTGGGGTGCCAAGGTTCTCCAACACTACACTAGACTGTAACATGTACATAGAAGGCTAGAAAGTTAAAATGCATCTGCAGAGGACCACCTCCTGCACATATACGTCGGCAGAATGGCACGGATGGGCACAAGCACGTACCTGTACGTCCTCTTTAAGTGCCCAGCCGTGGGTCACGGGCGTGTGCCCGCGACCCAGTCCAAAGCTCCGTGGCCGCAGGACCCGATCGCCGCTGGAGTGGGCTGGGCTACCAATGACACGACAGTGGGACTTTGTAATTAATTGTAATTTATCAGATCACTCCTCATAACACTCTGGAGTATATGCAAATTGCCATCATAAAAACTGAGGCAGCAGACTTTGTGAAAATTAAGATTTGTGTCATTCTCAAAACTATTGGCCACGGCTGTACTTTGTGTATCTGTGGGACTCACGCCAAATGTAATAGAAAAACAGCATGGGTTCCCCCTCCAAGAGCACACCGGGCCCTTCAGTCTGGTATGGATTTTAAAAGGGAACCCACCCCCACGCCGGGTCCCCCCCAGAATCTAAACCAGACCCTTATCCGAGCAACGCAGCCCGGCAGGTCAGGAAACGGGGTTTTGACGAAAAAGCGGATTCAGATAAGCCCCCCACCCGCAAACCCCGACAACCACCCGCCAGGGTTGTCGGGAAGAGGCCCTTGTCCTCATCAACATGTAGACAAAGTGCTTTGGGGTGGGGGTGTGCAAGGCCCCCACTGTCCCAAAGCACCCACCCCCCCATGTTGCGGGCATGCGGCCTGGTACGGTTCAGAAGGGGGGGCTCACTCGTCCCCACCCCCTTTCCTGACCTGCCGGGCTGCCTACTCGGATAAGGGTCTGGTATGGATTTTGAGGGGGACCCCGTGCCGTTTTTTTCGACGTGGGGGTTCATCTTAAAATCCATACCAGACCGAAGGGCCTGGTATGCTCTCGGAGGGGAAACCCAATGCCGTTTTTTTTTTTTAATCTTTATTATTACTCTTCCCGCCAGGGTTGTCGGGAAGAGGCCCTTGTCCTCATCAACATGGAGACAAGGTGCTTTGGGGTGGGGGGGCGCAAGGCCCTCACTGTCCCAAAGCACCCACCCCCCCATGTTGCGGGCATGCGGCCTGGTACGGTTCAGAAGGGGGGGGCTCACTTGTCCCCACCCCCTTTCCTGACCTGCCTACTCGGATAAGGGTCTGGTATGGATTTTGAGGGGGACCCAATGCCGTTTTTTTCGACATAGGGGTTCATCTTAAAATCCATACCAGACCGAAGGGCCTGGTATGCTCTCGGAGGGGAAACCCAATGCCGTTTTTTTTTTTTTTTGGCGTGGAGTTCCCCATAAAAATTCAAAGTGCCTGCCTTGTTGGGATCAAAGTCGGATCCCCGTTCATTGAAGTCGTCGGATGTATGACTTCAAGTCGCAGGGCAAAGTCGGATCCACGACCGTCATGTTGTACCGGCCTAATAAATATGAAACCAATAACTTCTGACTTTCCTGCTAAGCACCCTTCTCCTTCTTCAATGCAACAAGCCTTTTCATAAAAGCAGCAAAAAGACACCCCCGCGAATTTCTCTCGGGAGACGTTTATCATAAAAACGTTGACGGCTGACCTTTAAACATTGCCCGCTAATGGCCGACGTAAATTTAAATGGAACGGGTTAATTAAGCAATCTCCTTTCAAGTGGCCCTATTAACCCCCTCCGCCTGTCCCATGTAGCCCGTTCATGCCATGACTCAAGCCCGTCCCCCCCCCCGCCCCCCTATAATGACCAGATGTCAAAAGAAAAACTTCTGTAATCGAAGGAGCTTTCAATGTAAATTAAACACTTAAACCTCAGCACATGTGTGTTTCTTAAGCAAACAATCAAATCTTTGTAAACGTAGAGAAAACACAGGATGGATTCAATTAAGCCCCTCGAGCCGTATGCGTGGGGGGGGGGGGGTTAGCGTTTGGGAACCTTTTTTTTCCCAAGATTAATCGCTACCCATTAAAGCTAGTAAGTAACGAGACATCTTCCGAAAGCACAAAAACTTCAGGTCCATGCTAAAGAAAGAAAAAAAAAATTGAACTTTTTTGGGTTTTTTTTTCGGAAAGAGGGCCACAGCTGGTTTTGAGCGACTCGGACGCAAATGAAATCAAAATGAGAAGTTCTAATCCTTCCCGGGGTCTGGATTCCACCATCCTGAAATCATTACACATTAAGGGGCAGGTGCAAGTCTTGTATAGAAAAAAAAAAAGGTTTGTTCTGTTTGACATAATCCCCCCAAGATTCGTATCTACAACACAGAAAAAATCAAAGCCGCCTGGCTACAGACGAGCCTGTCGTTCGGAGCCCACGGACGAGGAGAATGCGGTCGAGAGATTTTTTTTAAAAGCATTGGCAACGCGTTCGGATGTTTGTTCTGCTGCCTGTATTTTTAAAAAAATGAAGAACTTTATTAGAATTGGCCTTCTGCTGCAATCTCCATCTGTAGCCAATGAAAGAGGGCCACAGCTGGTTTCGCGGGGATGGGGGGGACGGGACGGGACAGCACACGTAGGTGAGGCCGGTACTTAACATCTGGATAGTGCAGAGGGTGGGCACAGGTCACATGGGACGATGACACACACACACCCCAGACACGAAGGCGAGGTCGGTACTTAATATCTGTATAGTGCAGAGGGTGGGCACAGGTCACGGGGACGACGACGCACACACACCCCAGACACGTAGGTGAGGCCGGTACTTAATATCTGGATAGTGCAGAGGGTGGGCACAGGTCCTGGGGACACACACACACCCCAGACACATAGGCGAGGCCGGTACTTAATATCTGGATAGTGCAGAGGGTGGGCACAGGTCACAGGGGGGGGGGGGCCACACACCCCAGACACGTAGGCGAGGCCGGTACTTAATATCTGTATAGTGCAGAGGGTGGGCACAGGTCACGGGGGGACACACACACCCCAGACACATAGGCGAGGCCGGTACTTAATATCTGGATAGTGCAGAGGGTGGGCACAGGTCCCGGGGGACACACACACACACACACCCCAGACATGTAGGTGAGGCCGGTACTTAATATCTGGATAGTGCAGAGGGTGGGCACAGGTCCCGGGGACACACACACACCCCAGACACATAGGCGAGGCCGGTACTTAATATCTGGATAGTGCAGAGAATGGGCACAGGTCCCGGGGGGACACACACACCCCAGACACATAGGCGAGGCCGGTACTTAATATCTGGATAGTGCAGAGGGTGGGCACAGGTCACGGGGGGGGGGGGGACACACACCCCAGACACGTAGGCGAGGCCAGTACTTAGTATCTGTATAGTGCAGAGGGTGGGCACAGGTCACGGGGAAGACGACACCCGCAGACACGTAGGTGAGGCCGGTACTTAATATCTGTATAGTGCAGAGGGTGGGCACAGGTCACAGGGACGACGACACCCCCAGACACGTAGGTGAGGGCGGTACTTAATATCTGGACAGTGCAGAAGTTGGGCGTAGGTCCTGGGGGGGGGGGGACAACAACTGGGGGGGGGGGGGGGTCAGGACCAGGAAGAGGTGAGTACTCGATCTACTACACGACCAATTACATCACAGAGAAGATCTGCTAACTTGGGTACAGTAGAAGAGTTTTGGAATAAAAGCCAGATATATTGAATGATCCCCCATGTAAAGAAATACAAATCTTGATCTTTGCTTCTAATATGGCACCTACTAATATTTTTCAGAGACCGCAGTTTATCAGCTTTTCCACGTACTAGAGACCTTTAACATCCCCGAGAATGCAGCCTATCCCTTCACTAGAGAGCGGTGACATCACTGAGAATGCAGCCTATCCCTTGACAAGAGAGCTGTGACATCACTGAGAATGCAGCCTATCCAATCACTAGAGAGCGGTGACATCACTGAGAATGCAGCCTATCCAATCACTAGAGAGTGGTGACATCACTGAGAATGCAGCCTATCCAATCACTAGAGAGCGGTGACATCACTGAGAATGCAGCCTATCCCTTCACTAGAGAGCGGTGACATCACTGAGAATGCATCCTATCCCTTCACTAGAGAGCGGTGACATCACTGAGAATGCAGCCTATCCCTTCACTAGAGAGCGGTGACATCACTGAGAATGCAGCCTATCCAATCACTAGAGAGCGGTGACATCACTGAGAATGCAGCCTACCCAATCACTAGAGAGCGGTGACATCACTGAGAATGCAGCCTATCCCTTCACTAGAGAGCGGTGACATTACTGTGAATGCAACCTATCCATTCACTAGAGAGCGGTGACATCACTGAGAATGCAGCCTATCCCTTCACTAGAGAGCGGTGACATCACTGAGAATGCAGCCTATCCCTTCACTAGAGAGTGGTGACATCACTGAGAGTGCAGCCTATCCCTTCACTAGAGAGCGGTGACATCACTGAGAATACAGCATATCCCTTCACTAGAGAGCGGTGACATCACTGAGAGTGCAGCCTATCCCTTCACTAGAGAGCGGTGACCTCACTGAGAATACAGCCTATCCCTTCACTAGAGAGCGGTGACATCACTGAGAGTGCAGCCTATCCCTTCACTAGAGAGCGGTGACCTCACTGAGAGTGCAGCCTATCCCTTCACTAGAGAGCGGTGACCTCACTGAGACGGCAGCTTATCCAATCACTAGAGAGCGGTGACATCACTGAGAATGCAGCCTATCCCTTCACTAGAGAGCGGTGACATCACTGAGAATGCAGCCTATCCCTTCACTAGAGAACGGTGACATCACTGAGAATGCAGCCTATCCAATCACTAGAGAGCGGTGACATCACTGAGAATGCAACCTATCCAATCACTAGAGAGCTGTGACATCACTGAAAATGCAGCCTATCCAATCACTAGAGAGCGGTGACATCACTGAGAATGCAACCTATCCAATCACTAGAGAGCGGTGACATCACTGAGAATGCAGCCTATCCAATCACTAGAAAGCGATGACATCACTGAGAATGCAGCCTATCCAATCACTAGAGAGCGGTGACATCACTGAGAATGCAGCCTATCCAATCACTAGAGACCGGTGAAGAGACATGAGTAAAAACATAGCTATTGTATTCTTCGTTAACATAAAGTTTATTCTAAATAAATCTGTAGTCGTCGTTTTCTTTGCCGTCAACTAAACTTACCTCTGCCATGCATAATATTTACTTTATACAGAAGCGGCGTTTGTAAAAACAAAAAAAAAATGTTTTCACAATAAATTCTTTCGAATAACATTCCGCGTCTAAACACAGGATTTGCCGAAGCGTGTCACCCCACTCTCCGCCTGTCGTATTCCGGCGGCGTGTCGGGACGAGTTACAGGAGGACACGCCTTCTTTACACTCCTGACCTTGGCAGCGCACGACCCGCGTTACGTAACACGCATCTCTGCAGCAGGTTCCTCTAGGCCCACATACCAGAGCCCTGACGTACCTGCTGCTAATTACGGGGACACAAAAACGCCAGGCTCCTTCTACTCAATTTTCCAAGAAAGAGTTGCACAATCAAGCGATAAACTGTTTTGCTTGATTACATAGCAACAAAGGGCCAGATTCACAAATGACATACGACGGCGTTTCTCCTGATTCGCCGTCGTATCTCTGTTTCTATCTATGCGGCTGATTCATAGAATCAGTTACGCATAGATATCCCTAAGATCCGACAGGTGTAATTGTTTTACACTGTCGGATCTTAGGATGCAGTACCGCGGCCGCCGCTGGGGGGAGTTCGCGTCGTAAACCAGCGTCGGGTATGCAAATTAGGAGTTACGGCGGATCCACGACGGATTTTCGCGTTCGCTACGTCGCCGCTAGTCTAGTTTCCCGTTGCAAAGTTAGTCGGTTTTTTTGGTGCCCTAACTTTAGTCAGCAAACGTATTGCTGTCTAAAGTATGGCCGTCGTTCCCGCGTCGAAATTTAAAAAATAACGTCGTTTGCGTAAGCCGTCCGGGAATACGGAATTACGCTACGCGGGTCGCCGTTCGAAAAATGACGTCACGGCGCGCAATGCACGACGGGAGTTCGGAAACGGAGCATGCGCGGTAGGTCCGGCGCGGGAGCGCGCCTAATTTAAATGGCACATGCCCATTTAAATTGGCCCGCCTTGCGCCGGAGGCCGCCGGCGTAGGTTTTCATCGCAAGTGCTTGGTGAATCAGGCACTTGCGATGAAAAATTGCGGCGGTGTAACATCTAGGATACGTTACGCCGCCACGATTCTACGTGAATCTGGCCCAAATTCTTCAATTTTCAACACTTTGAAAGGATAAAATTAGACCAACGTCTGCGTGAATAAATCCCCAAGTAAGATATATTTCATTTATATTATTATATATTTTATTTTTTATTATTTGCTTTACGGGGTGTGATCCCTGTGTAAGCTCGGTGCTGTTCAATGTCAGAGCTTACACAGGGTCAAGAACCTTTTCTCCGCCCCCAAATACAACACTCAGCCTACATTCACACCTGAGCATAGCGTCTTTGAGCGCTTTTCCAGAGTTTTTTTTCCGTATGTTTTTTGGCGCGTTTTTATGCACTACTTGCACGTTTTTATACAGCATTTTTGAGCTTTGGCGTTTTTTTATTAGCCAATAGAGAAAACCATTATCTGCATAATGTGTTGCTAGGTATTTCAGCTTTTTTAGCTTTTCCATTAGCTTTTCTTTTTTTATCATTATTATTCATTTATTCACGCTGATAGCATGAGGAGAAAAAAAAGCCGATCACCGGTCAGTCCTGAGCAAGGAGAGCAGCCACCTGCTCATCTGTGCCCATGTGTGCCACCTGTCAGTCCCCACAGTGCCACCCATCAGTGCCCACAGTGCCACCTATCAAAGTCACTAATCAGTGCCTCATCAACAGTGCTGCCCATCATTATCACCTACTAGTGCCCATCAGTGCCACCTATCAGTGCCCAGTGACATTTGTGCCCATCAGTAACACCTATCAGTGCCACCCATCAGTGCCGCTTTATCTGTGCCAATCAGTAACACCTTATCTGTCCCCATCAGTGCCACCTTATCTGTGCCTATCAGTGCCGTCTTATCTGTGCCTATCGGTGCCCACCAGTGCCACCTATCAAAGTCTCTAATCAGTCCCTCATCAACAGTGCTGCCCATCATTGTCACCTACCACTGCCCACCAGTGCCACCTATCTGTGCCCATCAGTAACACCGATTAGTGCTCATCAGTGCCACCCTATCTGTCCCCATCAGTGCCGCCTTATCTGTCCCCATCAGTGCCGCTTTATCTGTGCCTATCAGTGCCCACCAGTGCAGCCTATCAGTGCCCACTAGTGCAGCCCATCAGTGCCACCTCATCAGCGCATATCAATGAAGGAGAAAAAATTACCAGTTTGCTAAATTTTATAACAAAATATAAACCATATGATTGTTATTTTTTTCAAAATTTTCCATCTTTTTTTGTTTTAGCAAAAAATAAAAACCCCAGAGGTGATCAAATACCACCAAAAGAAAGATCCATTTGTGTGTTGTCCGCGCAATTGTCATTCAAAGTGCGTCAGCGCTGACAGCTGAAAATTGGTCTGGGCAGGAGGGGGGGTTTAAGTGCCCGGCAAGCAAGTGGTTAAAAAAAAATAAACTACCAAAAACCAATCTCTCTCTCGAGCTTCAACCTGAGAGAATCCTCGCTCGCCACCCAGGAGACCTCTCCGTCGGCCAAAAAAAAGAAGATTCAGTCTAATCGCGAGCAGATAGCGCCGCTCAGGACAACATTCCGGTAGAGAGAGAGAGAGAGCTAAAAAAGGCGGTCCCTTCTCCATCAAATCCCGGCTTGGCAGGCTTCGGCCCTCCATGGGAAACAAAAAATTAAAATTGGCATTCCCAAGACAGGAAAGTCGGGGGGAAATGAGAAACACGACTTGGGCTTGGCCAAGCCTTTGAAATCCTGTACTGTGCTACTGATGTCAATTAATGAGAAGCAGCATTGTGCCGTGAGGGTCTGCTCGGGAAAAATACATTAACACACGTTAAACACGTTTCCACCAGGAGAAGATTAGAAGGCTTTCGGGTTCCAAAACAAGAAAGCCATTAGGCCCAAGCTTGCAGGTTTTTTATTTAACCCACTTGGCTTAGACCAAAAAAAAAAAAGGGGGGATTTTCACGGCGGGTGGGTAAAGGTTGCTTAACCTTTTTACTGCTGGGGAGGGTCTTGAAAAACATGGGGCCTAATCCTCAAAAAACTGGCGCAACGTAACTTTTTCCATTTAAGTTACACCGCCGCAAAATCTCTAACTAAGTGTCCGATCCACAAAGCACTTACCTAGAAATTTTGAGCGGTGTAACTTAAATCGGGCCGGCGCAAGGCGTTCCTCTTCTCCAGGGGGCGATTACCATTTAAATGAGGCGCGCTCCCGCGCCGGCCGTACTGCGCATGCTCGTGACGTCATTTTCCCGACGTGCATAGCGCGAAATTACGTTACGTCGGGCTTTGTGGATTGCGACGGGACAATAAAGTTGCGTCGGGTAAAAAAAAAGATACGGCGCCAAAAAAAAAAAATTTAAATTTAAAAAAAATCGCGTCGCGAGCAAGAAAGGTCTGTTTTTACAAGGTGTAAACAGTTTACACCTTGTAAAAGCAGCCCTAATTTTGCGTTAGCAAAATAAAACTTACGGAGAAAAAACGAAGCTGAAAAGCTTTGTGGATCTCCGTAAGTCCTAATTTGCATACCCGAGGCGGCATTTCGACGCGAAATGCCCCCAGCGGCGGATGCGGTACTGCATCCTAAGATCCGGCAGTGTAATTCAATTACACATGCCGGATCTTCGTCCTAACTATGGGAAACTGATTCTGTGGATCAGTTCCATAGTTAGGACCAGGGATACGACGGAATAACAGCAGTTACTCCGTCGTATCTCTTTTGAGGATTTGGCCCATGGACCTTAAAGCGGGAGTTCACCCATAAAACAATTTTTCCCCTTAGATTCCTGCTCGTTTTGTCTAGGGGAATCGGCTAGTTGTTTTAAAATATGATCCGTACTTACCTGTTTTCGAGATGCATCTTCTCCGCCGCTTCCGGGTATGGGTCTTCGGGAGCGGGCGTTCCTTCTTGATTGACAGTCTTCCGAGAGGCTTCTGACGGTCGCATCCATCGCGTCACTAGTAGCCGAACGTCGGTGCGGCTCTATACTGCGCCTGCTTTCTACTACTACTTCTTTCGGAAAATCGTGACGCGATGGATGCGACCGTCGGAAGCCTCTCGGAAGACTGTCAATCAAAATAGGAACGCCCAGTCCCGCAGCCCATACCCGGAAGCGGCGGAGAAGATGCATCTCGTAAATGGTAAGTACAGCTCATATTTTAAAACAAATAGCCGATTCCCCTAGACAAAACGAGCAGGAATCTAAGGGGAAAAAGTGTTCTGTATGGGTGAACCCCCGCTTTAACAGGAAAGCCAAACAAAATGGCTGACTTTGGAGGGCGCACACGCAATATACACTATGGGCCAGATTCAGGAGACATGAGCGGATCTTTGTGCGGGCGTAGCGTATCTTATTTACGCTACGCCGCCGCAACTTAGAGAGGCAAGTGCAGTATTCACAAAGCACTTGCGTCCTAAGTTACGGCGGCGTAGCCTAATTCAAATGTGGAAGAGGTGGGCGTGTTTTATGGCAATTACTCGTGACCCCACGTAAATGACGCTTCTTACGAACCGTGGACGTATCCCAGTGCGCATGCTCAAAATTACGCTGGCAAATACTCCATGCTTTCGACGTGAACGTAATTTACGCACAGCCCCATTCACGGACGACTTACGCAAACGACATAAAACGTGAAAAATTCGACGCTGTTCTGACGTCCATACCCAACATTGGCTACGCCTCATAGAGCAGGGGTAACTTTACGCCGGAAAAAGCCTTACGTAAACAACGTAAATAAATGCGCCGGACGCACATACATTTCTAAAATCGGCGTATAAAGGTCATTTGCATATTCGACGCGCAAAATCTACGGAAGCACCCCTAGCGGCCAGCGTAAAATTGCACACAATTATACGCCGCCGCATTCAAGTTACGTCGGCGGAGGAAGCCTATTTTTTCAACGTATCTGCCTTTGAGAATCGGCGTAAAGATACAACGGCTTAGATTTGAAATTACGGCGGCGTATCTGGAGATACGCCGCCGTAAGTGGTTTCTGAATCTGGCCCTATATTACCACAAGTATTGGGACGTCTGCCTTTACACACATGAACTTTAATGGCATCCCAGTCTCAGTCCGGAGGGTTCAATATTGAGTTGGCCCCGCCCTTTGCAGCTATAACAGCTTCAACTCTTCTAGGAAGGCCGTCCACAAGGTTTAGGAGGGTGTCTAGGGGGATGTTTGACCATTCTTCCAGAAGAGCATTTGTGAGGCCAGGCACTGATGTTGGAGGAGAAGGCCTGGCTCGCAGTCTCCACTTCAATTCATCATCCCAAAAGGTGTTCTATCGGGTTGAGGTCAGGATAGTCAAGTTCCTTCACTCCAAACTCGCTAGTCCATGTTTTTATAGACCTTTCTTTGTGCACTGGTCCAAATCATTTGGTGAATGGGGGGGGGCTTATGGTGTGGGGTTGTATTTCAGGGGTTGGGCTTGGCCCCCTAGTTCCAATGAAGGGAACTCTTAAGGCGTTAGCATACCAAGACATGTTGGACAATTTCATGCTCCCAACTTTGTGGGAACAGTTTTGGGATGACCATTTTAAAGCTCCTAAAAGGGAGGTGTATTTGATCACACAGGACAACAGGGCCTGGTCCTTCAACATAGAAGAAGAGTGTATAAAGTAGTGTATATTATTGTCAACCTTCTTTTGCAGTTTAGTGGCCCTAGGCTGGTTTATGGCACACCTTCATAAAGAACAGTATTCCCATGCGGTTTGGTGGTTCTAGGCAGGGTTATGGTTCACCTCCATAGTGGTTGGTATTCCTACTCAGTTTGTAGTTCTAGGCTGGTTTAAGGTCCACCTTCGTAGTGATCAGTATTCCCATGCAGTTCGGTGGTTCTACTCTGGTTTAGGGTTCACCTTCGGAGTGGTCAGTATTCCCATGCAGTTCAGTGTCCACCTTCGGAGTGGTCGGTATTCCCACGCAGTTCAGTGGTTCTAGGCTGGTTTAGGGTCCACCTTCGTCAGTATTCCCACGCAATTCAGTGGTTCTAGGCTGGTTTAGGGTCCACCTTCGTCAGTATTTCCATGCAGTTCTGTGGTTCTACTCTGGTTTAGGGTTCACCTTCGGAGTAGTCAGTATTCCCATGCAATTCAGTGGTTCTAGGCTGGTTTAGGGTCCACCTTCGTAGTGATCAGTATTCCCATGCAGTTCGGTGGTTCTACTCTGGTTTAGGGTTCACCTTCGGAGTGGTCAGTATTCCCATGAAGTTCCATGGTTCTACGCTGGTTTAGGGTCCACCTTCAGAGTGGTCAGTATTCCCATGCAGTTCTGTGGTTCTATGTTGGTTTAGGGTCCACCTTCCTAGTGGTCAGTATTCCCATGCAGTTCTGTGATTCTACTCTGGTTTAGGGTCCACCTTCGAAGTGGTCAGTATTCCCATGCAGTTCAGTGGTTCTAGGCTGGTTTAGGGTCCACTTTTGTCAGTATTCCCATGCAGTTCAGTGGTTCTAGGCTGGTTTAGGGTCCACCTTCGTCAGTATTCCCGTGCAGTTCGGTGGTTCTAGGCTGGTTTAGGGTCCACCTTCATAGTGGTCAGTAGCTGACCCAGGTGGTGAGTCGGCAGTGGATGAGTTGTACATTTTATGCTATGAATGATTCATTGATCTAGTAAGTGTTATTACCACTTTTGGGGCAAATAAAGGTACATTGCAGAGTACACTATGTCCACGTTTATTATCTTTAAATGACTCTGTATGGCAGTGAGAGCCTGATAGAAAGCGTAGGGAGGCAGCCTCTCTGTATTGACCGGAAGGATCGAGGAGCGGTTTCTGGAGGACACACAGTGGTGATGATCACAGAGACAAGCCTGTTCTCTATCCCTGGGAGGGGAGCTTGCGTTTCACCTGGTGACGGGAGAGCACAGATTGTCAAACTAACGAAATCACAGAGTCGACAGTCCAAGTAAACATGGGCAGTGGATGGAGATCATGGCCTTGGCTAAGGGAAAAGACAGAAAGCAGATGGAGCCCAAGAGGGAACTCTAAGTGAGAAAAGAGAAGAGAAAGAATAGGAAGCCTCCATCTGAAGGCCTCAGAGAGCAGTAAAGGAAAAAAAAAAAAAGAGGGGCTAAATGAGATAAAGGGTTTGCCAGGGAATGACGGGAGCAGTCCAGGTTAATACAGTCATTTTGTATGGTAATTCGTTAGTGTAGAAGTGAGTTTTTCGTGGATCTGTAAAAGAACTGGTAGTTTGTGCCTGGCGCTCACTCGTGTGCATGTGCACGATCACGGACAACCAAGGACTCTCCTGAATGCCAGTGCGCATGCACGTGCGCAACGGACGACGTGAACGCGCAGGAGCGCATCCCTAACTCCAATTGGCACCAGACGGCCTATTTAAAGGGCGCCCCGACTCTCTAACAGTGCTAACTGGTCTTCAGCTGTGTCCTGAACCCTGTTTAAACCAGCATGATAGGCATTGCTGATCCAGGCTTCCCCGGACTCTGCTTTTGGACTTTGATATATTCTGACTACTGATTCCGGCTTCCACCTGACCCTGCTTCTGCTTAATGCCTTGTACCTTGCTGCCCACCTGTTACCGAACCCGGCTATCCTCACGACTCTGCTCTCGTCCTCTGTCCAGCTCCAACACTGCCTTTGGGTACCTGTGCTGGCTTCCCTATCATCTCAGTTCTCCAGGGTCCAGTATCTTCCGATCTCCTGACCACAGGAAGTTCTGGCAAGCCACGAAGCCTGAACCTGCAAGTTGGTTGGAGTGCCTCTAACATCAGCTGATCTACTGAGCTTCATCCCAGCCTGTTCTCCTGCCTGTGCCACCAAGCCTACAACTCCAACCACACGCGACATTCTCAGGCACTCGTGTTCCTCCTGACCCTGGCCACTATCTGTTCCACCTTCAGTGGGGCTTGGGTTGGAGATACAAGGGAGGCCGACCTCGTCCTATCAGACTCCTACCAGGTACGTGACAGGATCATGGTCCCCGTAAGCTGTTGATGTTTGGGGTTTTTATGTAATCTTCAGACCTTAAATCAGTTTTTTAAATATGTGTGCAAAACATGGAAACGTTCTGAAAGGGAAAAGGTTAAAAAAAAAAAATTGATGAGGATATCCAGTGCTTCAACAAGCTACATTTCCATCATTGAGGGTTTACATCTACTACCCCTCTATTTGTGGTAAAGGGTGGCTGTTTGTAGAAGACGGGACTTCAGCTCCGTTCTACGTCCAGCGGAGTTCCTCCTTAGGAATTCTTTCAGGAAACAATTCAGCCCCCCCCCCACCCCCATCACATCATCAAGATCCCCCGTGAGACAGTCTGGAAAAGGCTTTTTAATTGGTAACAATGTGAGAGAGTCTCTGACAGAGCTGTACCGTCTCCAAAACAGACGTGTCCAACGTGACAGCGCCTGCTCTATGTCAGAGTGATGGAGTCCAGGAGAGGGAACAATCTGTTACCGGCTTCTTTCACCCCTCCCCAGATAACGTGTCATTTAGAGAGCTTTATCGGGCAATTACAGGAAAATAAATGAAGAAAAAAAAAAAGTCTCCAAGATATTCTTACACATCAAACGGCTCCGGAGCGGACGGACTGTCAGATCTTTTATAGAACTCCTCATGGCTGAATACACGGCACGGAGTTGAGCGGCGATGTGCTCTGCCGGGTTTGGAGTTCACACACACAGTACTTGCAGACTTATGCTGCTGTTAACTGGAGAGCTCTGGCTCTGACTTAGCGGGAAGGGGGTGTTGGACCTCTGCAGAGAGACCACTGCTTCCACAGCATGCTGACAGAGAACAGGCTTTTCTACTCCGGATTAAAAAATAAATAAATAAAAAAAGGATTGTTTTTATGTACCGGGAATGCATTTAGTTGTCTTACCTCTCAAGGTTGGTGAGATCTCTGTGCCCATTATAAGGGGTTCTCACCATCCCTGGGCAGAGTTCCTGGGTCTATATTCCTGCTGTGCCCAATATGAGGAGTTCCCACCATCTCTGTGCTGAGTTCCCGGGTCTGTACACCTGTGCCCATTATGAGGGGTTCCCATCATCCCTGTGCTGAGTTCTCAGGTCTGTACACCCGCTGAGCCCATTATGAGGGGTTCCCATCATCCCTGTGCTGAGTTCCTGGGTCTATACACTTGCCATACCCATTAACACCTGCCATGCCCATTATGAGGGGTTCTTACACTCCCAGTGGTGAGTTCCCGGGTCTGTACACCTGTGTCCATTATGAGGGGTTCTCACGATCCCTGGGCAGAGTTCCCAGGTCTATATTCCTGCTGTGCCCATTATGAGGGGGTTCCCACCATCCCTGTGCTGAGTTCCCAAGTCTGTACACCCGCTGTGCCCAATATGAGGGGTTCCCACCATCCCTGTGCCGAGTTCCCGGGTCTGTACACCCGCTGTGCCCATTATGAGGGGTTCTCACCATCCCTGTGCTGAGTTCTTGGGTCTGTACTCTTGCTGTGCCCATTAATACCCGCTGTGCCTATTATGAGGAGTTCCCACCATACCTTTGCCAAGTTCCCCAGTCTGTACACCTGCTGTGCCCATTAGGAGTTCCCACCATCCCTGTGCTGAGTTCCCGGTTCTGTACACCTGCTGTGTCCATTATGAGGAGTTCCCACCATCCCTGTGCTGAGTTTCCGGGTCTGTATAACTGCTGTGTCCATTATGAGGAGTTCCCACCATCCCTGTGCTGAGTTCTCGGGTCTGTACACCCGCTGTGCCCATTATGAGGAGTTCCCACCATCCCTGTGCTGAGTTCCAGGGTCTATACACTTGCCATGCCCATTATGAGGGGTTCCCACCATCCCTGTGTTGAGTTCCTGAGTCTGTACACCCGCTGTGCCCATTATGAGGGGTTCTCACCATCCCTGTGCTGAGTTCCTGGGTCTATACACCCGCTGTGCCTATTATGAGGAGTTCCCACCATCCCTTTGCCAAGTTCCCCAGTCTGTACACCCGCTGTGTCCATTATGAGGGGTTCGCACCATCCCTGTGCTGAGTTCCCGGGTCTGTACACCCGCTGTGCCCATTATGAGGGGTTCCCACCATCCCTGTGCTGAGTTCCAGGGTCTATACACTTGCCATGCCCATTATGAGGGGTTCCCACCATCCCTGTGCTGAGGTCCTGGGTCTGTACACTCGCTGTGCCCCATTATGAGGGGTTCCCACCATCCCTGTGCTGAGTTCCCGGATCTGTACACCTGCTGTGCCCATTATGAGGGGTTCCCACCATCCCTGTGCTGAGTTCCCGGGTCTGTACACCCGCTGTGCCCATTATGAGGGGTTCCCACCATCCCTGTGCTGAGTTCCCGGGTCTGTACACCCGCTGTGCCCATTATGAGGGGTTCCCACCATCCCTGTGCTGAGGTCCTGGGTCTGTACACTTGCTGTGCCCATTATGAGGGGTTCCCACCATGCCTGTGCTGATTTGTATTTTATTTCATTTAATGAGAAGAGTAGAAACACTCAAAGTTGGGTGAAATTATGTCAATTTCCAAGCTGAATAGTCAGAGATTCATGAACTCTGGTAGAGTATTCTCCACTCAGATACCACTTCTTTATATTCTTTGCTATATTTTATTACCAAAATACATGTTCGCACCTCATCTTTTTAATCGTTTGCTGCCGATCTCCTGCAACCTTCCAGTCTACTTATTCTCCAGCGATGGGCCTTCTTTCCCGGGTTTCCAGATGGTGACAACATGAAGGACCATGCCTGCGTTATGTGTGTAGAAATGGCCACTTGCAGTCTCCATTGAAAGCCAAAAGGTGACAACATGGACATACGATTGGGAGATGCCAATAGCCTGTAGTCACCCCTTAACAGGAGATGCCTGAACGAGAACCTTCGTGGCTGGAACACCCAGAATTATTTGAATGAAAAGCTGCAGATTTAAACAGTTCCGCCCACTACTCTGAGGAAGTGATCAGGATTTTTTTTTTTTAGGGTGGCTTATACCAGTGCATTTTGGTTCTCCCGGGGCGGCGAACGTCTCCCGCCAGGCCGTCATTTGTCTACAGGCCGGGCAGGACATTTCGCTGTCAAGGGTAGACCGAAATTCACTGATGTAAAACCCTTCCATCACACAATTCCCGTCGGGAAAATCCGATCGTGTGAACGAGGCTTTAGTCCGTGGGGGTTCAATATTGAGTTGGCCCCGCCCTTTGCAGCTATAACACCTTCAACTCTTCTTGGAAGGCCGTCCACAAGGATTAGGAGGGTGTCTATGGGAATGTTTGACCATTCTTCCAGAAGAGCATTTGTGAGGTCAGGCACTGATGTTGGACGGGAAGGCCTGGCTCGCAGTCTCCGCTCTAAGGTGTTCTATCGGGTTGAGGGCAGGCCAGTCAAGTTCCTCCACCCCAAACTCACTCATCCATGTCTTTATGGACTTTGCTTTGTGCACTGGTCCAAATCATTAGGTAGAGGGGGAGATTATGGTGTGGGGTTGTTTTTCATGGGTTGGGCTCTTGGCCCCTCAGGGGTTGGGCTCTTGGCCCCTCAGGGCTTGGGCTTGGCCCCTTAGTTCCATTAAAGAGTGGAGGGGGATTATGGTGTGGGGGTTGTTTTTCAGGGGTTGGGCTTGGCCCCTCAGGGGTTGGGCTTGGCCCCTTAGTTCCAGTGAAGGGAACTCTTAAGGCGTCGGCACACCAAGACATTTTGGACAATTTCATGCTCCCAACTTTGTGGGAGGAGTTTGGGGACGGCCCCTTCCTGTTCCAACATGACTGCCCACCAGTGTACAAAGCAAGGTCCATAAAGACATGGATGAGCGAGTTTGGGGTGGAAGAATGTGACCGACGGCGCTGAAAATTGGCCTGGGCAGGAAGGGGGGGGGTGAAAGTGAAGCGGTGTAGAAGACTGAAAATCTATGAGATTTTAAGAATTGAATTTACAATTCCACCTTTTACCGAACGTCACCCCCCCCCCCACTCCCTGGCAGGGCGGTCTGGAAGGAGGCCAGAAACGTCTCACTCCTTGGCCCCGGCAGACGGGCCTAATGTCGGCGCTAAATCGGGGGGCTCCCAGACATCAGCTGTAACCCAAACATACGTCACCTGCCGTTTTCTAATCAGATCGCCGTGTGAATGCCGCTGGAATGTTAACGCATGTAGCAGTCGGTGAAATCATAGAAATTCTCGGCAGGCCCGGAGTCAATTAAAGCCCCTGATCCGCCCGTACAGATGTGGCCGGGGCTAATGGGCCTGTGTGTGCGTCGGGGTAATGTACACAATTCCCCGGATGCCGGAGATTAACATACCAGGAGGTCCAGGACGGTGCAGAGCCGCTCGCGGCCACCTGCGAGCGAGACGCGACTAATAACTGTCTCAGCCCAAGCCTTCCCGGGGCGCGGGACGGCGTGATATTTTTTTCCTGCTTGCCGTTGCGGCCGTAATCGAGCGTTGCTTGCCGTAACCGCCCGCGCCAAATCAGAGAGGCAAGCTATGAAATTTCTGAGGGTCTTCTGTAAACAGTGACGGTGTTGGAAGCAACTGAAGACGAGGGGCGCCCCACAACTGCACAACCTTGCAGGATTCAAGGGGGGGGTCCAAAGCAGATGGGCTGCAGACGATACATCACCTCCTCACCGCAAATGCGATTTGAAGAGCGAGCCAAGCGCAGAATGCCCTTCGGAAAGTAAAGCCAGTGTAAACAAGCTGCTAAAGTGGACCTGTCATCATTTTTTCCATGCATGCTCAGGTAATATACCCTTTCCCCGGACACTTATTACTCCGTCAGGTGGTTTGTCTCATTCAGGTAAACTGATACATTCTGCTGGAGAGCTTGAGCACGCCTGTGCAGAATCAAGTACCTGTACGTGAATTTGCACTTCTGGGTCTGGGGCGCGCACGGACACAGCAGGAGCCAATCAGAAGGTCCGGTGGACACAATGTACGCCCAGACCTGCCGATCGCCTGGGACACAGGCAAAATGCTTTTCATGGATTGCCAACTGTATACATACGGCGGCAAGGCGGCTGTCCTGTGCAGAATCACGTACCTGTACGTAATTTTGCACTTCCGGGTCTTTGGGGGTGCGCACGTGCACCTGCCGGCAACCCGCTCCCGCTGTGATTGGACACAGCAGGAGCCAATCAGAAGGTCCGGTGGACGCAATGTACGCCCAGACCTGTCGATCGCCTGAGACACAGGCAGAACGCTTTTTACAGATTGCCAACCGTATACATATGGCGGCAAGGCGGCTGTCCTGTGCAGAATCACGTACCTGTACGTGACTTTGCACTTCCGGGTTTTGGGGCGTGCACGTGGGCCCACCAGCGACCCGCTCCCGCTGTGATTGGCGCGCATGCGCCGTGCGCCTACATTTCCCAGTGTGCATTGCGGCCAAGTCCGCCGCACGGGCCTATTGATTTCGACGTGGATGTAAACAACGTAAATCCCTATTCACGGACGACTTACGCAAACGACGTAAAATTTTCGAATTTCGAAGGCGGGAACGGCGGCCATACTTAACATTACTATTCCAACTATTTGATGGAATATCTTTAGGCCTGATAATGCGTTACGTAAACGGCGTATCTGTACTGTGTCGGCCGGGCGTACGTTCGTGAATAGGCGTATCTAGTGATTTACATATTCTACGCCGACCGCAATGGAAGCGCCACCTAGCGGCCAGCCTAAATATTGCACCCCTAAGATAGGACGGCGCAAGTCATACGTGAATGGGGCTGGGCGTAGGTTACGTTCACGTCGTAGGCAGTGATTCGACGTATCTTATGGAGTATTTTGGACGTGATTCTGAGCATGCGCACTGGGATGCGTCCACGGTACGGCGCATGCGCCGTTCGTTCGGACCATCATTTGCATGGGGTCACGGTTCATTTTAATAGATCACGCCCACTACCTTCCTACTTTGAATTAGGCGGGCTTACGTCGGCCAATTTACGTTACGCCGGCGCAAGTTTGGGATGGAGTGCTTTGTGAATACTGCTCTTGCCTCTCAGAGTTACGTTGGCGTAGCGCATATGAGATGCGCTACGCCGGTACAAAGATGCGCCGAGCTACCTGAATCTGGCCCAAAGTCTTCAAGGGCATTTTAGGTTTTAATAAGATTGGATGTCTTGGATTTCACACAGTTTGGAGCATTCTGTCTCCTATTGGTTTTCTGAGAAGGTGTTGAGCTGTGGAAGTGGACGGAGGCCACTCACGGGGATGCATGGCTTTGGCCAACTTGGCCTTGCCTTATGCTGACCATTATCACCACACGCTGTAAGCCTTTATTCAGCACAGTCTGTACATGAACCGCTACTATGCCACTACTCCAGTGATATCCACTTGCTTCTGGGTCCCATGCTAAGCAGCCAGCCTGATGCCTTGTAAATACACAGGGTTGGACGCTCGACGCAGGCACCATTCGGAGAACGCTTTGCATTTACTGAACGAATGCAAAGCGTTCAATGATTAGACGAGTTGGAAAGTGTCACATGCCCTGCCTTCTCCACCTCGTTCAACCATAGAACGCTTTGCATTCATTCCGAAAATGCAAAGCGCTCTCTGAAAGGTGCCCATGCCGAGTGGTCGACCTCCTGCGTTCAGAATGCAGCAGGCCAATCACTTGGTATGGAACCCAGAAGCAAGTGGAGATCACTGGAGTAATGGTGAAGTAGCGGTGTCTACTTCAGTGATTTCCAGCTTCCAGGGCCATCGGCCAGGTATGGTATTATACAGTTACACTTGTCCAAGCTGGAACAATATAACTATGTATAAAATATCCATACCTGGATTTCCTCGTTAAAAGGGAAATATGGGTAAAGCTATTTTAAACGCACGTACAACAGGAGAAGAGAGTTGTTGTGCAGTAGAAATACAGTTGCAGCGTACATAAGGATCACTTCCGAGTCAAATTCCGGTAGCATGAGGACTTCACCTTATATCCCCCCCTACATGTTTCGTCAAACAGGACGTCTTCCAAGGTATTTTTTTGCTTTACTAAAAATGGATGTCTTGGATTTCAAACTATGTGTTCGGTCTCCTATTTTTTTTCAGAGCGTGTGTTGAGATGTGGAAATGGACGGAGGACACTTACGGGCATTAATGCTTTTGGCTAACTTCTGAGTCTGCTGGAAGCCTTGCCCTAGGCTGACCATAATCACCACTTGCTGTATAGAACTCCTCTGTAACAAGAGAGTCACATAGCTCTGGTAAATGTCATCAGCCTATAGCTCTGCCCTACGAGTTACGTCTTCCAGGGCATTTTATGTTTCAATAAAATTGGATGCCTTGGATTTCACACTATGTGGAGATGCGGAAGTGGATAAAAGGGCACTTTTGGGCATAATGCCTTTTGCCAACTGCTAAGTCTGCTGGAAGCCTTGCCCTATGCTTACCATTATCACCACATGCTGTGTATGACTCCTCTAACAAGAAAGTCATATAGTTCTGGTAAATGATGTTAGTTTATAGCTCTGCCCTACGCGTTACGTCTTCCAGGGCATTTAAGGCTTCAATAAAATTGGATGTCTTGGGATTTCACACTATATGGAGCGCTTGGTCTCCTATTTTTGTTTCTGAGCATGTGTTGAGATGTGGAAGTGGAAGAAGAGCCCATGGGGGCATTAAAGCAGAGTTCCACCCTAAAGTGGAACTTCCGCTCATCCGATTCCTCCCCCCCATTTCCGCTGCCACAATTGGCACCTTTCAGGGGAGGGGGGACAGGATGGGTCTTTAATGGGTATCCTTTCCCACTTCCGGAGCCTGGGCCATGGATAATGACGTCACGGCTGGGGCTCCCTCCTCCTCCCCCCGAATGCGGGGCCAGTAGAAGAGAGGAGGGTTCTCGGCGTAAAGCTGAAAGGGTACCCGACAGTGTAGTCTTACCCGCAATGGTGGCGGCAGCACCTGACAGCTGATGGGAACATTAGCTGCGGGTGCCGACATCGCTGGACTCCAGGACAGGCAAGTGTCGGAATATTAAAAGCCAGCAGCTGCAGTATCTGCTGCTGGTTTTTATGTTATTTGGGCGGAACACCGCTTTAATGTCTTTGGCCAACTGCTGGGTCTGCTGGAAGCCTTGCCCTATGCTGACCATTATCACCTTGTGCCATACATGACTCCTCTGTAACAAGAGAGTCATATAGTTCTGATGAATGTTGTTAGTTTATAGCTTCTCCCTGCGCGTTTCGTCATGACGTCTTTCAGGGCATTTTATGTTTCGATAAAATTGGATTTCAACCTATGTGGAGCGTTTAGTATTTTTTTCTGAGCATGTGTGGAGATGGAATGAGAACCCTTATGGACACTAATGCCTTTGGCCAACTTGGCCTTGCCCTATGCTGACCATCCTCCCCACATGCTGTATATGACTCCTCCATAACAAGAGAGTCATATGGTTTTGGCAAGCCTTCAGTTGCGGCAGTTTGGTGGTGAAGATCCTTTCCGGTGTGGGAACAGAATCCTGAATTCTTTTAACAAATGTCTGACACAGATCAGCCCCTGCAGCAGCCTCGCACCTCGCAAGAAAAAAAAAAAGAGACTGAGAAAATGCTTCCTCCAGCCTGTAGAAGACTATAGGACATCACCACAGCCCAGACAAAGTCAACGGAACCAAAGGATAAAACAATAACTATTAAAGGTGGAGCCATAGGTGTGCTCAGCCTATTTATTACATTTGGGTGTGCACTCAAAAGCTCAAACACACAGTACCGATCACTCACTGTGTTCATTCAGAAAGGGAAGTGGTCAGTAAATTACATATTTACAGGCCCTTTCCCCCACTCATTCTAAAACATCCCCTGTGTGTGCCTGCATCAGCAGCTGGTGGGAGAGAAGAGGAAGGAAGCCGACAGCGCTGCGGGGGCAGCTAGGGCAGTAGGGGGAATCTGCGATGCACGGGTGGTTAGGGTGTGCCCAGGCACACCTGGCACATCCCGCGTGCACGCCTATGGGTGGAGCATTTTGTAAAACTGATCCTCTTGCCGTATATTGTGACCTGTCAGGAATTTATTCTTGCGTCCTTGTTTAATGACAGAATGGTCCACTCCAAGTCAAGAAACCTCTTGATGGTTCCCAAAGGAGACGAGGCAAAGACTTGCCAACGATCACTGGGTGCCTGTAGGTGTCAAGCAGCGCAATCAAGCTTCGCTCTATTTTTTTGGCGGTTCAAACCGCGGTCAAATGCCCAGGAAAATCATTCGCTGCACGCCTGCGAAGTGACAGCGTTGAGGAAGAAGGGGGGGGGGGGAATAGTGTTAACACAGCTGCTCTGTGATGTTTTTCCTCCTTCCACCCAGCAGAAAACTAGGTGACATCTTTTTTAACCTTTGGCTGTTCACCAGTAGAGGGGGGGGGGGGGGGGAAGCTGTGGCCCTGATGCAAGCTGGAATGTGCGACTCTCCCCCCCCCTCCCAGGGAAGAAAAACCTCTTAACACAAGCCAGGTTACAGCTGCAGTGTGCCTGAGCAGCCCTCGTATTTTATACAACATCGCCCCGAGGAAAAGCTCTTACACAAATCGCTTTTTTTCCTTGGTGTCCCGCGGTGAGCGAACAGCAAGCCACCCTCGCAAACTTCTAAAGGGCCGATCGACATTCTTTTTTCCTCTTCTTTGGAAGACGAAAGCTGAAGTTTAATCTGGAGCCTGAACCTGAAGACCGAGCTGCTTGCTGGATTCCTGTTAAAAGCTCTACAGTCATCCCCCCCACCCCAATTTTTCTGCTGTTTACAAAGCTCAGTAGCTCAAAGCTGCAATTTACACACCTGCTGCTCAGTCCGTCCGTGGTTTCAGTCAGTCAGACAAAGGATGCTTCAAAAGCAAGCTCAGTCTGCTGGGCTGTCCCTTTAGATAACCCAGAGGTCTCTGGGAATCCTTTGTTATAGATTTAGGGCCAGTTCAAACCACACGCAGTCCAGTGCAGGTTTTTTTCTTCTGCATCAAAAACACATTGGCCCCGGATTCACAAAGCACTTACGCCGACGTATCTCGAGATACGCCTCGTAAGTGTAACTATGCGCCGTCGTATCTTTGCGCCGTGCCCACAATCTGAGATACGCCTAAAAATAGGCTTCCTACGACCGACGTAACTTGCCTACGCAGTCGTATCGTGGGCGCATATTTACGCTGGGCGCATTTTCCGCTCCCATTGATTTTCTATGCACATATGCAAATGAGGGAGATACGTCGATTCACGAACGTACTTGCGCCCGGCGCATAATATACGCGGTTTGCGTAAGTCGTACGTCCGGCAGAAAGTTATTCCCCATATAGGAGGCGCAACTCATGCTAAAGTATGGACCAGGGAACACAGCCATCGTATTTTACGTTGTTTACGTAGTACGTGAATAGGGCTGGGCGTAGGTTACGTTCACGTCGTAGGCAGTGATTTGACGTATCTTAGGGAGTAGTTCCGATGTGATTCTGAGCATGCGCACTGGGATGCGTCCACGGGACCGCGCATGCGGCATTCGTTTTAAGTACTTCTATGACGATTGGGCCATCATTTGCATGGGGTCACGCCTCATTAGCATGGCTCACGCCCACTTCCACCTACGCCGGCTCACGCAGAGAAAACCCAGCGTATCTTTTAGAGCGAGTGCTTTGTGAATACAGTGCTTGCCTCTCTGCGCTGCGTCGGCGTAGTGTATATTAGCTACACTACGCCGGCATAAATATGCGCCGATGTATGTGAATCCGGGCCATTGAAAGTAGGTTATATGCTTTCCGATGGCATAGTTCACACCAGTGAAGTCAGTTCCACGGCTTTCCAGTTCCAGAAAAAAAAAAAAAAAAGTAGAACATGCTGCATTTTTCCTGCACAGGACCGTGATATCTTCCAATGGGGACACCTGTTCCTGGGACAATGAAGAGGGGGGCACCTCTCGAACTCAGCACAGGGATGGTGCGAACCCCTCATAATGGGCATAGCGTGCGTACAGACCCGGGAACTCAGCACAGGGATGGTGGGAACCCCTCATAATGGACACAGCAGGTGCACAGACCTGAGAACTCAGCACAGGGATGGTGGGAACCCCTCATAATGGGCACAGCGGGTGTACAGACCCAGAAACTCAGCACAGGGATGGTGGGAACTCCTGATAATGGGCACAACGGGCGTAAAGACCCGGTAACTCAGCACAGGAGCACAGGCATGGTGGGAACCCCTCATAATGGGCACAACAGGCGTACAGACCCAGAAACTCAGCACAGGGATGGTGGGAACTCCTAATAATGGGCACAACGGGCGTAAAGACCCAGGAACTCAGCACAGGGATGGTGGGAACTCCTGATAATGGGCACAACGGGCGTAAAGACCCGGTAACTCAGCACAGGAGCACAGGCATGGTGGGAACCCCTCATAATGGGCACAACAGGCGTACAGACCCAGAAACTCAGCACAGGGATGGTGGGAACTCCTAATAATGGGCACAACGGGCGTAAAGACCCAGGAACTCAGCACAGGGATGGTGGGAACTCCTGATAATGGGCACAACGGGCGTAAAGACCCGGTAACTCAGCATAGGGATGGTGGGAACCCCTCATAATGGACACAGCAGGTGCACAGACCTGAGAACTCGCAAACAGAGTCCCCTATGGATTGAAGAATATGTCAGTTGGGTTAACACTTTAGCCTGAGTGACCCCAAAACCATCACCTCCCATGGAAATGCCAACAGAACATACTATGCGATTTTCCTTTTTTTTTTTCCTTACGGAACTTTTTTCCCCCCTTTTTCATTTTGTTGGGATTTGTAAACAGCGCTGATTATTTTAATCAACGCCAGGGCCTGTTTACCAGGCATGGAAAACCACACAGGCCTCTGGGAAACAGAAACATTCTGTCTGAGATGATAACAGGCTGTAATACGCAGAGAGTCCGGGGAGAGGGGGGCTAATTGGCACCATCAGCTGGACTCCGGCCCACTAGTTCCCTTGCAGCTGTGCGGTAGATGTCCACTAGGGGGCGCCGAACAAGGACAGCCAACAATGTAGCCTGTGGGTAGAGGGGGGTTTGGATAGTTGTAATTGCACATTTGTCATCTTTTGAGCCTTTGTTTTTTTTTTTATTGTATTTATTCGATTTATAAAAGCATGGATGGTTATTTGGTTCATCATTTTTCCCCAATTCGCCGGCTGTGAACCATATTTTGCCGTATGTGGTGGATATAAGCCACCTGCATCAGAGCCAGGATACAGGACTCCGAGAACAGCCCATCATAGTTTTTAGGTTCAATTTACATTTGTGCGACTTGTCGTGGGACTTTAGGTGTCCAAAGTCGCATGACAAGTCGCAGGCCATGTATTTCAATGGAAGCAGTTCAAATCTACGTGACCGACGCAGCGACTTCACTACTTTGATGCGACTTGTGTGCCGTAGACTCCAATGTAAACTCTCAAAAGTTGCATGGAAGTTGCATCTTAAGTTGCCCAGTGTACATGAGGCTTTATGCACAGACCAAGGCATGCAAATCGGAGTCGTGATACTTTCCAGCCATATCATTAGTGAGATAAACTTCCATTGTTTGTACTATACGTTGGCACAACTACCATCCTCAGTCACAGCAACAACACGTATGTCATAATAATAACCACCAATAACCAGCACACAACGCATACCATCCCTGCCTGTGAGTAACCAACACCTGAATTATCCGAGAACAAGGTAGGAAAATGGCCGAAACACCCTGGAGGATCTACGTCACATTCATACCTCTGCCAGTGTATTCAGATACCTTTATCTGGGAAAAGTTTTGGGTTCCAGAGAGCGGACACACTGACACTTGGGGGTCCCACAACAATGACACACTGACACTTGGGGGTCCCAGAACAATGACACACTGACACTTGGGGGTCCCAGAACAATGACACACTGACACTTGGGGGGGTCCAGAACAATGACACACTGACACACTTGGGGGTCCAGAACAATGACACACTAAGACTTGGGGGGTCCAGAACAATGACACACTGACTCTTGGGGGGGTCCAGAACAATGACACACTTGGGGGTCCAGAACAATGACACATTGACACTTGGGGGTCCAGAACAATGACACACTGACACTTGGGGGTCCCAGAACAATGACACACTGACACTTGGGGGACCCCAGAACAATGACACACTGACACTTGGGGGTCCAGAACAATGACACACCGACACTTGGGGGTCCAGAACAATGACACACCGACACTTGGGGGGGTCCAGAACAATGACACACCGACACCCGGAGGTCCCTGAACAATGACACACCGACACCCGGAGGTCCCTGAACAATGACACACTGACACTTGGGGGTCCAGAACAATGACACACTGACACTTGGGGGTCCAAAACAATGACACACTGACACTTGGGGGTCCAAAACAATGACACCCTGACACTTGGGGGTCCAGAACAATGACACACTGACACTTGGGGGTCCCACAACAATGACACACTGACACTTGGGGGTCCAGAACAATGACACACTGACACTTGGGGGTCCAGAACAATGACACACTGACACTTGGGGGTCCAGAACAATGACACACTGACACTTGGGGGTCCCACAACAATGACACTTGGGGTCCAGAACAATGACACATCGACACTTGGGGGTCCAGAACAATGACACATCGACACTTGGGGGTCCAGAACAATGACACACCGACACTTGGGGGTCCCAGAACAATGACACACTGACACGTGGGGGTCCCAGAACAATGACACACTGACACTTGGGGGTCCCAGAACAATGACACACTGACACTTGGGGGTCCCAGAACAGTGACACATGGGGGTTCCTGAAAAAAATGCCTAAAAACTTTATCTAACGCTCAAAACCTTTCCAGCTTCGTTGGGGTTAAGTGCGGCCTGGGTGTTGTGTGCGCTGACTGGGAAGCATGTTGGGACAGGATAGATGTAGACATCCCATCTTGTTCCTGGCACAGAAGACCAGATGTCATCTGCAGATTGGATCTCACGATAGCCTTTGTTGGGGAGAAGTTGTTAAATAAACTGAGTGGGTGAGCTGGTCTCCGGATGGAGTAAAACAAGCATTCAGTATGAATTGCAGCGATGTACTGCCCGGTGAGAAGATGTGACACTTAAAAGAACAAAATATTATTCCGCGTACACACGGTTGGAATTTCTGACAACAAACGTTCGATGGGGGCTTTTGGTTGGAAATTCCGACCGTGTGTAGGCTCCATCGGACATTTGCTGTCGGAATTGCCAACAACAAAAATTTGAGAGCTGGTTCTCAAATTTTCCCGACAACAAAATTCTCGTACATTTCGATCGTGTGTGGACAATTCCGATGCACAAAATTCCATGCATGCTCTGAATCAAGTACGAGACGGAAGCACTCGGTCTGGTAAAACTAGCGTTCATAATGGAGATAGCACATTCGTCACGCTGTAACGGACTGAAAAGCGCAAATCGTCTCTCACCAAATTTCTACTAACATGAGACTGGTATTAAACTTCCCTTTAATAGTGGCGTCGTACGTGTTGTACGTCTCCGCGTTCTTGGCGTTCGGAATTTTGGACAACATTTGTGCGACCGTGTGTATGCAAGACAAGTTTGAGCCAACGTCTGTCGGAAAAAAAATCCACGGTTTTGTTGTCGGAATTTCCGATCGTCTGTACCCGGCATTACACATATACTAATGGTTTGCTTGATTTTATTAACTGCTTGCCGACCTGCTGCCGTCGTTTTACGGCTCCCCTGCGCGAGAGCCCGTAGCTCTACGTCTGCTCTCTCGCAGGCCACTAGGGGCCTCCAGCGGCGCACGCCCACGCTCACCCCCCGACTCCCGCGGGTGTGCCCCGCGGGCACGATTGCTGCCGGGCACACGCGGTCGCTCGTTACAGAGCGGGGACCGGGATCTGTGTGTGTAAACACACAGCTCCCGGTCCTGTCAGGGGGAGAAATGCTGATCCTCTGTTCATACAATGTATGAACAGAAGATCAGTGATTTCCCCTAGTGAGGCCACCCCCCCTACAGTTAGAACACACCCAGGGAACATACTTAACCCCTTCCCCGCCCCCTAGTGTTAACCCCTTCACTGCCAGTGGCATTTTTATAGTAATCCAATGCATTTTTGTAGCACTGATCGCTATAAAAATGCCAATGGTCCCAAAAATGTGTCCGAAGTGTCCGCCATAATGTCGCAGTACGGAAAAAAAAAAAAACGCTGATCGCCGCAATTACTAGTAAAAAAAAAAAAAAATATTAATAAAAATGCCATAAAAATACCCCCTATTTTGTAAACGCTATAACCTTCGCGTAAACCAATCAATAAACACTTATTGCGATTTTTTTTACGAAAAATATGTAGAAGAATACGTATCGACCTAAACTGAGGGAAAAAAAAGTTTTTTTATATATTTTTGGGGGATATTTATTACAGCAAAAAGTTAAAAAAATATTCATTTTTTTTCAAAATTGACGCTCTATTTTTGTTTATAGCGCAAAAACTAAAAACCACAGAGGTGATCAAATATCACCAAAAGAAAGCTCTATTTGTGGGAAAAAAAGGACGCCAATTTTGTTTGGGAGCCACGTCGTACGACCGCGCAATTCTCAGTTAAAGCGACGCAGTGCCGAATCGCAAAAAGTGCTCTGGTCTTTGACCAGCAATATGGTCCGGGGGTTAAGTGGTTAAATTGGGATTAAATGAAGAGTTGGACCCAGGATGGCCACACGTCTCATGTATTTTTAAGGATTTCAGATAATTTTGTATCTAAAAAAATCAATATATTCAGTATTGTGAAATATTCAATTTGACTTGTTCACTAAGAAGGAGATGGAGGTCACCTGACTCGCTTACCTGCTTTACCATATTCCCATTCCATGCCAAGCCAACATGGGGCAATATGCCAAGAATATCAAATCCTGATAACTGCTGCCACAATCTGCAGCTTGAAGGCCATTTCATGGAGAATTCATCTCCACATCACATAGTTATCCACCAACCAACCTTCTCCCAAAATGGAGCATTGTGACAATTTTCCTGACCTTCACCAAGCTTCAACATGTTTCTATCCTAAGACAATCTGGGCCCAAAAAATGGAATCACATCCAAACTTTGCCCAAAGATGCATCCCTCACCTGTTCAGCTTCTTCTTAAAGGGCCAATCCAACCACAGTGGCTGCGTTTGATGGGCACAGTGGCTGCAATTGATTATTTTTTTAGTTTGGTTGCACCCCCCCCCCCCAAAAATTTTGAGCACCAGCCGCCACGGGGTAAGGCCTTGCTGTCAAAGTTCCTGGCTCGATTCCCAATAAGAGTTTTAGTTGATATCACCCAACTTGGTGTTCCTTCTAAAAAAGTAACATACTAAGAAAATTCTAGGAGAAGAGTTGAGCCATTGTAGAGGTCATACTAAATATTCAGAACAAGAAAAACCCAAGAGAGAGATCCCACCAATTGAGCCTCCGGAGAGACACAAAGAAAGTGCTAGGTGATATAACTCTACAGCACCAAAAGCCGAAACATCAGTTCTGGATGGACCAAAATGATCTATGCGCGGTTCTCTGCCTGCTCCCCAAGAGTATGTTCTGTTCATGATGGCCCAGCATGCATTCATCCAGCCCAGTCATTGAGGAAAAATCGCATTAATAATCTGCTACTCGTCCTCGTAAACTCGTGATTTAACTTAGTAAAAGGGCAGGAACTGTGACTTTTCTTGCTTCCAGTGTATCTGGGCAGCATTGTACGTCACCAACACTTGAAATGAACCAGTTGGGACGTATAATTATGTACAAAAATAACTGACTGCTACAGAGAGACTCCAAGTCAGTCACCGAGAGACACAGCTTGGACTGACTCACTACGGGAGACACAGGACTCTGAATCTTCAAATGACTACTTCTGAACTTGAAGTCAAGTTGAGTTCAGTCCATGCTGAAAAAAATAAATAGGTCCTTGGTAACTTAGGAAGAGTTAGTAACAATTTGGTCTTTACGAAGACCAGAAACCGCTTTGTCCACATAAAGAACATTAGGCCTCGTTCTGTCCATGGTGGGGGGGGGGATCAGTCAGCTCCAGATCAGTAGGAGAAAAAGTCTCTGCTCACACCTGAAGTAAGATTAGGATTGACTAACCCCATGTTAAGACACAACCGATTTATTAAAATGTAGACCGATGCAGTTTAGGACCTGGCGAGACACAGCAAGGCTACTTACTTTAGTCAAAAATCAGGCTCAGGTTTGGGATGGCCTGATACAGATAGGACCAGGTCGGTCCAAGGCAAGACTAAAACGCAATTCAACCAATGGTGAAAAAGAATGTCAGGCCGTAGTAGGTTCTTGGTCTTTTGGAGGGATTCTGCTTTCGGTGAACGATACTCTTAAGGCAGTGGTCTCCAAACGGTTGCTCGGGGGCCAGGCGTGGCCCGTTGCTTGCCTTGGCCTTTGAGGTTCTATTCTATCCACTGACTTGAGCCAGAACTCCTCCTGCTGACACCGATAGTCACTAGTCATCTCACAGCACAAACAATTCGGCACTATTCCTCTGACGGCCACAAACAATGGGACATTATTCCACTCACGGCCACAGTGGGACGCCATTCCACTCACGGCCACAGTGGGACGCCATTCCACTCACGGCCACAGTGGGACGCCATTCCACTCACGGCCACAGTGGGACGCCATTCCACTCACGGCCACAGTGGGACGCCATTCCACTCACGGCCACAGTGGGACACCATTCCACTCACGGCCACAGTGGGACACCATTCCACTCACGGCCACAGTGGGACACCATTCCACTCACGGCCACAGTGGGACGCCATTCCACTCACGGCCACAGTGGGACGCCATTCCACTCACGGCCACAGTGGGACGCCATTCCACTCACGGCCACAGTGGGACGCCATTCCACTCACGGCCACAGTGGGACGCTATTCCACTCACGGCCACAGTGGGACACCATTCCACTCATGGCCACTGATGGGGCACCATCCCACTCACGGCCACTGTGGGACACCATTCCACTCACGGCCACTGATGGGGCACCATTCCACTCACGGCCACAGTGGGACACCATTCCACTAACGGCCACTGATGGGGCACAATTCCTCTCGCTGACACCAACGATGAAGCACTATACCTCCCTCTGACACAAACAATGGGGCACTATTCCTCCTGCTGGCACCAAGGATGTGGCACTATTCTTCCCGCTGGCACCAAGGGCGGGGCACTATTGCTCCCACTGGCACCAACGATGGGATACTATTACTCCTGCTGGCACCAATTATGGGGCACTATACCCCCCTTAATCAAAGCTGGGCGTTGTTTACTCTCACTGACGCCAGGACATTTTCTACTCCCACTTGCCACAGTCTGCCCCCCCTAAGGTCTGATGGACAATAAACTGGCCTTATATTTAGAAAGTTTGGAGACCCCTGATCTAAAAAGGTAACATCTCGTAGGTTTTCCCCCTGGCGAAAGGCGAGACACAAACACGCATCGAAAGCAACGTACAAGTGTGCATCTCATAAAGAGATGAAGGCCAAGCAGGAGGTGAAGAGGCAGAGTCGTACCCCCTGGCAAAAAGCTAGGGTGGACCATAAAACGTACAAAAAAGATCACTGAATGTACAGAACAAGTGTACACAGGTCCTTTACACTTGCATACCACTGAATTTGTATGCACAGTCAGGGTAATGTCCCAGCGTGCCGGCACTGCAGTTCCCCATGTCTACCGGAAGAGGACATGGACACGCGCCAGATACCGGGGCACTTGATGCTCGGGATAAAGACATTGGTGTGGGGGACCAGATAAGTGGACAACAGACCAGCAGCATCACCCAGGGGGAATGTTGTTACTGCCAGTTCCCCACACCGGCCACATGGAGACACAAACACAATAACTCAGACTGTTCGAGTGTACACTGTAATGGGGCAGAGTCACCCCGTACTAGAACTTGCAGGTCCTCCTTAGTAGTCTAGGCCAGGGGTGTCAAACTCAATTTCATCATGGGCCGCATCGACATTATGGTTGTCCTCAAAGGGCCAGTTGTATCTGTAGGACTGGATATCCAGAGCATCCCCACACCCCCTTACATCAGATATTAAGAGCCCCCCCCCCCACCATCAGAAGTCAAGAGTCTCCCACCCTTTCTTACATCACAGTTCTTGTGCTGCTGCTGCGAAGAAGCTGGAGGTGGAACTGGGAAGCAAAAAGTGCAGGTTCTGGAGGAGGACCAGAGGACGGTTGAATCCAGCTGAATGGCGAGACCAGTCGAGGTGGAGACCAGGGTTTGCTGCGGCTAGACACGAGGCTCTCTGCAGCTGCAGAGAGAAGGGAAGGATCTGGTAGAGGAGATTTGTCCTCCTCCCTGCTGCCAAGGTGGGGGCAGGAACAAGGAGGTTGTCACAGCTGCAAGGGCCAGATGAAATGGCCTGAAGGGCCGGATTCGGCCCGTGGACCTTGTGTTTGACAACTGTGGTCTAGGCCAATGAGACCCTGGCAGAACTCCGTTGTCCTGAAGCAGCTAAAGAGGCGCCAGGAGGCATGTGGTCCAGACCAGAGATGAATATAGCTCTTCTTCTGTTCTGGATGAAAGATTCATCCGAAGTGTCCTTCTAATAATTTAAGTGCAGGGCGGAGGATCCTGTAATGCAGCCATTTCCTCTGCCCTGGCAGAGAAGTAGAGCCGGAGGACAGCGAGGAGAAGATATACAGAGCGTCACTGTCTACTGTTGCTAGACGCCAAAACGACTATTACTCCTGTCCGGCCGCTTGACCGCTCTCCTTAAAGGTGGGAAGCACTGCTCAGTCTTTCATTTTTCAAGCAAAGCAACCATAATAGAAAAACTAAAACTTTTTTCAAAGTCTGCAAGGCGATCACAGGTATAAAACATCGCTTGCCAGACTTTCGGCTTATTCCTCGGAGCTTCGCGGAAATGATTTCTCCGCAAAACATTTTCTACTGAACAAAATCACATTTTGGCAACAGATGCACAAGGAAGGACCGAGCATGGCTCACTAGCAAAAGTCATGAACGGACTAGTTCCCGTACACACGATCAGAATTTCTGTCGGGAAAACCTTGGATGGTTTTTCCGATGGAATTCCGCTCAAGCTTGGCTTGCATACACACGGGTCACACAAAAGTTCTCTGAACTTTCGACCGTCAAGAACGCCGGTGATGTACAACACTACGACGAGCCGAGAAAATTAAGATCAATGCTTCATCCCGGAAGAGGACACAGCAGTAGTGGTTGGAACAATCATCAACTCGCGACTCGACTATGCAAATTCCCTCTACTTAGGACTACCGAAATACCAGATTTCACGTCTACAAGTCGACAAGGAACACGGCAGCCAGACTGGTAACTGGTAAAAAGCCGTGGGAACCAATCTCCCCGTCCTTGAGGTCCCTCCACTGGCTGCCCGTACAGGACCGGGTGACATTCAAGACTCTCTGCCTCACCCACAAATGTACACAGGGAAACGCTCCTCAATACTTAAGCGAGAAAATAAAACCCTACATCACCAAGCGCGTGCTCCGATCAACCAACCAAAACCTTCTCCAAATCTCGCTACAAATCTAAGGGAGAACGTAGATTCTCGGTCCAAGGACCACGGCTCTGGAATGCTCTACCCACGACCATCCGCTTGGAAGAAAAACATCGGGTTTTTAGGGAAAAAAATGAAGGCCCACCTCTTCTGAAAGACCGGTACGACTCTGGATGCCAGCGCCTTGAGGCGATTAAGTTCGCATTTGTGGCGCTATCGGGGGTCAGATCGGGACCCCCCCCCCGCTACATGCGGCGGTCGGATTCCCGCGGGGAGCGATCCGGGACGACGGCGCGGGTATTCGTTTATAGCCGCTCCGTCGCGATCGCTCCCCGGAGCTGAAGAACGGGGAGAGCCGTATGTAAACACGGCTTCCCCATGCTTCACTGTGGCGCTGCATCGATCGAGTGATCCCTTTTATAGGAAGACTCGATCGATGACGTCAGTCCTACAGCCACACCCCCCTACAGTTGTAAACACACACTAGGTGAACCCTAACTCCTACAGCGCCCCCTGTGGTTAACTCCCAAACTGCAACTGTCATTTTCACAATAAACAATGCAATTTAAATGCATTTTTTGCTGTGAAAATGACAATGGTCCCAAAAATTAGTCAAAATTGTCCGAAGTGTCCGCCATAATGTCGCAGTCACGAAAAAAATCGCTGATCGCCGCCACTAGTAGTAAAAAAAAAAAAAAAATAATAAAACTATCCCCTATTTTGTAAACGCTATAAATTTTGCGCAAACCAATCGATAAACGCTTATTGCGATTTTTTTTACCAAAAATAGGTAGAAGAATACGTATTGGCCTAAACTGAGAAAAAAAAATGTTATATATGTTTTTGGGGGATATTATAGCAAAAAGTAAAAAATATTGAATTTTTTTCAAAATTGTCGCTCTATTTTTGTTTATAGGGCAAAAAATAAAAACCACAGAGGTGATCAAATACCACCAAAAGAAAGCTCTATTTGTGGGGAAAAAAGGACGCCAATTTTGTTTGGGAGCCACGTCGCACGACCGCGCAATTGTCTGTTAAAGCGACGCAGTGCCGAATTGTAAAAACGCCTTTGGCCATTTAGCTGCATATTGGTCCGGGGCTTAAGTGGTTAACATGTTAATTATATAATTGTCAGCCAATTAGTTACTGGGGGGGGGGGGGGGTCAGCTCTACCTCGTTATCTAACTCCTTGTGTTAAAAAGTGCATAAAAAGGCTTGTCCAATAAATCATTCCATGATCCAGCTTTGTAACTGATCTAGTCTCGCCTGTTGTTTAAGTTACAATGTGTGGCTGTAATATCTGATATCGGAAGGTCCAGCCTGGGGGGGGGGGTGTCCCTGACCAAGCTGTACTGATAATGCCCTAAAAGTCGAGGATCTGGCTGTCCAGTATATGACGGAAGCACACCAGGGGAGGGTGGGATGGGATACGTCACATTCAGTATCTCACAAAAGTGAGTACACCCCACAAGTTTTTTTGTAAATATTTTATTCTATCTTTTCATGTGACAACAACACTGAAGAAATGACACTTTGTATCTACAATGTTGTGTAGTGAGTGTACAGCTTGTATAACAGTGCATTGCATGACTGCGCAACGGTCAGTTAAAATAACAGTGCAAATAGCAAAAAAATGGCCTGGTCATGAAGAGGGGTAAAACCTTCCGGAGGTCAAGAGGGTAACCATATTGTTTGAATGCAGCTACATGAGCTTGTCTTCATAGCAGGGAGTGACGGCGCTAGCAGCCAATCAGACCCTGCTGTGGTGCACATCTCGGAGAAAGCAGATACATGATTCATCAGACTGCTCCAATCAGAAGGCCAGGGGGGTGTGTCCCAGACCAAGCTGTGCTGATGATGCCCTAGAGGTCGAGGATCTGGCAGTCCAATCAGAAGGCCAGGGGGGTGTGTCCCAGACAAAACTGTGCTGCTGATGCTCTAGAGGTCGAGGATCTGGCTGTCCAATCAGAAGGCCAGGGGGGGTGTGTCCCAGACCAAGCTGTGCTGATGATGCCCTAAAAGTCGAGGATCTGGCTGTCCAATCAGAAGGCCAGGGGGGGTGTGTCCCAGACCAAGCTGTGCTGATGATGCCCTAGAGGTCGAGGATCTGGCTGTCCAATCAGAAGGCCAGGGGGGGTGTTGTCCCTGACCAAGCTGTGCTGATGATGCCCTAAAAGTCGAGGATCTGGCTGTCCAATCAGAAGGCCAGGGGGGGGGGTGTGTCCCAGACCAAGCTGTGCTGATGATGCTCTAGAGGTCGAGAATCTGGCTGTCCAATCAGAAGGCCAGGGGGTGTGTCCCTGACTAAGCTGTGCTGATGATGCCCTAGAGGTCGAGGATCTGGCAGTCCAATCAGCAGCCCAGGGGGGTGTGTCCCAGACCAAGCTGTGCTGATGATCCCCTAGAGGTCGATGATCTGGCTGACCAATCAGCAGCCCGGGGGGGGGGGGGTGTCCCAGATCAAGCTGTGCTGATGATGCCCTAGGATGTCGAGGACCTGGCTGTCCAATCAGAAGGCCAGGGGGGTGTGTCCCAGACAAAGCTGTGCTGATGATGCCCTAGAGGTCGAGGATCTGGCTGTCCAATCAGAAGGCAGGGGGGGGGTGTCCCAGACCAAGCTGTGCTGATGATGCCCTAGAGGTCCAGGATCTGGCTGTCCAATCAGAAGGCCAAGGGGGGTGTGTTCCAGACCAAGCTGTGCTGATGATGCCCTAGAGGTCGATGATCTGGCTGTCCAATCAGCAGCCCAGGGGGGTGTGTCCCAGATCAAGCTGTGCTTCTGATGCCCTAGAGGTCGAGGATCTGGCTGTCCAATCAGAAGGCCAAGGGGGGTGTGTTCCAGACCAAGCTGTGCTGATGATGCCCTAAAAGTCGAGGATCTGGCTGTCCAATCAGCAGCCCAGGGGGGTGTGTCCCAGACCAAGCTGTGCTGATGATGCCCTAGAGGTCGATGATCTGGCTGTCCAATCAGCAGCCCAGGGGGGTGTGTCCCAGATCAAGCTGCGCTGATGATGCCCTAGGATGTCGAGGATCTGGCTGTCCCACCTGTTATAGGTGACTGGATCACAAAACTGGCTAAGCAGAATTACAAACCCTTTGGCAGGCAAAGCAGTTCCTGCACACTGTACTGTAGTCCAGCTCTGTGTTTATCCGCTCGCTTGAACTTTACTCTTTTAAAATGCCATCAAAAGCCCAAACACCCCCTGGGCTATGACATCACGTCAGATTCATTCTGTGATGTCACTCTGAAATTCCCCTTTTTTTTTGCTAAACTCGTAAATATCACATGATCGCGCGGTGAGTCATCGGCAGCAGCTGCCGGTGACGGTGTGACACTCGCGGAGCTGAACCCGCGTAGAATGAGGCAGATTTTCCCCCCATACAAAAAAAAAAAAAGAGAAAGAAGTGGCCAATAAACATTCTCCAGCTTTACAGGGTGCGGACTGTCTGGCCGGGGTGCAGAACACCCAATTTACGACGATCTGGACACATGTGAGGACTGCCAACTGGCTGATACAAAAAGGACAAAACTTTCCAAAACATACCAACCTAGAAGTCCTAGTATGAAGAGCGCACACACATGGATCCGATCCTTGTAGTATCGCATCGATCAACCTGCCATGGAATGCAAGCTGGCATCAGAAGATTCTTTAAAAAGATATTATATATAATATGTGTCTTTGTAATTGTTTAACGGTGTTCATTATTTAAAGCGGTGGTTCACCCTAATTGTCAAGTTTTTCTTGTTAAAACCAGCAGCCATTGTACTGTATCTATCCGTTTTTTTTTTTTTTTTTTATAGGCCTCCTTACCTTGGAATGAGGGCCTTTTGTGAGCTGTCACTCACATTTCCCCGCGGGAGTGGGCGTGGTTTCGAAAAATCCCCGATCAGCGCTATGTCTCCTGGGAGCGAGTCCTGAGAATCCCAGGAGACGCGCTGTGTTTGAAATCCCGCGGGTCACGTGACTAGTCTGGCTAGTCACAGCGGGGAGTGTCCTTTTCAGGACGCTGCCGGCCGTTGTCCTAGCAACTATGCAGTGTTGACAGCGTGGCTCGCCGTCACACTGCATAGTTGCTAGGACAACAGCCGGCAGCGTCCTGAAAAGGACACTCCCCGCTGTGACTAGTCACGTGACCCGCGAGATATCGCGAGATTTCAAACACAGCGCGTCTCCTGGTATTCTCAGGAGACACCGCATCCCGGAAGAAAATACAGGAGGGATTCACGGTGCCAGCAGTTAAGATGGCAATGTCCATCATCAGATTTTATAAAATCTTCTTTTGGGGGAAATCGTCCTGGTGGTGGCTGCGACTAGGAGACTGGTGAGTACAATTTTCGTTGTACCATCAGCTTTACAAAAACGTCTTTAAAAAAAAAACGTTTTCCCGCGGAACTACCGCTTTAACACCTTCCTGCCCAGCCTAAAGCAAAACGATGGCCAGGCAGAGGGGTCCCATTGTTCTGACTGGGCAGCCTCATCAGCTCCCATCAGAGTAGCCTCATCAGCGTCAATCAGTGCAGCCTCATTGACAGCCCATCAGAGCAGCCTCATCAGGACCCATCAGAGCGACCTCATCAGAGCCGCCTCATCAGGGCCCATCAGAGCAGCCTCATCAGGGCCCATCAGAGCAGCCTCATCGACAGCTCATCAGAGCAGCCTCATCAGGACCCATCAGAGCGGCCTCATCAGAGGAAGCCTCATCGGGGGCCCATCAGAGCAGCCTCACCGACGGCCCATCAGAGCAGCCTCACCGACGGCCCATCAGAGCAGCCTCATCGACAGCCATCAGAGGTATTACACCAGTCATTCATTTTGTCACTGTTGGCTAGCGCTTTAGTTCATCTATTTTAAGGTCCATAAAGATGTGGATGAGCGAGTTTGGGGTGGAGGAACTTGACTGACCTGCACAGAGTCCTGACCTTAACCCGTTAGAACACCTTTGGAATGAATTAGAGGAGACTGCGATCCAGGCCTTCATGTCCAACATCAGTGCCTGACCTCACAAATGCTCTTCTGGAAGAATGGTCAAACATTCCCATAGACACCCTCCTAAACCTTGTGGACGGCCTTCCCACAAGAGTTGAAGGTGTTATAGCTGCAAAGGGCGGGGCCAACTCAATATTGAACCCTCCGGACTAAGACTGGGATGCCATTAAAGTTCATGTGCGTGTAAAGGCCGGCGTCCCAATACTTTTGGTAATATAGCGCATCTGCACTTGTTCACGACATGAAATCCTACACAGTGTACACCGAACGCCCCCCCCCCCCCCCCCCCCCCCCCCCCGTCGCTCTTTTTTTCCCCCTTCGCTTCTTTTGAAGCTGGCCATCATCTGGTCTCCGGCACAGAAGGGGTTCTGGCAGGCAACTCGAAAAGATGTTATTATGCCGCCTAATGGGACTGTGTCCATTCACGCTTCATGTTGCAGGGTGAATCACCGAGGGGCCTTGCTTTGAACTCTGCTCAGCTCCCCGGCTTCCTGCTCCCTTCTCATCCTATAACAGTAATTACGACTTCAAAGGAGAGAACAAACCTGTCGGGTCATGTACAGTCCCGAGGACTGCTGGGACCGTGTCTGCTACAGTCATGCACCTGAAGAAAAAAAACGATCCGGCTCGCGGCACGCTGCAACAAAACAAGGAACCGCGTACAATAAAAAAGTCGTTACAAAAAAAAAACTTATGAATATATATTTTATAATTTTTTTTTTGTATTATTATTTTCTCCCATACACACTATTAGGTAGATTCAGAAAGAGTTAGGCCGGCATATCAGTAGATAAGCCGACCTAACTCAGAATCTACGCCGGCGTATGTTTAAAGTGTATTCTCAAACAGAGATACGCTTAAACATATCTAAGATAAGACGGCTTGCGCCGTCCTATCTTAGGTTGCAATATTTCGGATGGCCGCTAGGTGGTGCTTCCATTGCGGTCGGCGTAGAATAATGTAAATGAGTTGATACGCCGATTCACGAACGTACGCCCGGCCGCCGCAGTCGATTTACGCCGTTTACGTAAGGCATTAGCAGGCCTAAAGTTATTCCACCTATTAGGTGGAATAGCAATGTTAAAGTATGGCGGCCGTTCCCGCCGCGAGATTCAAATTTTTTACGTCGTTTGCGTAAGTCGTCCGCGAATCGGGATTTACGTTGTTTACGTCCACGTCGAAATAGGCCCGTGCGGCGTACGTAGCCGCAATGCACACTGGGAATTGTAGGCGCCCGGCGCATGCGCAGTTAAATAAGAGCGTAAAAACGTGAGGTCAAGCATCTTTACCATCAAACACGCCCACCTCCAACACATTTGAATTCGGCGCCCTTACGCTCGCCCGCTTTAGGCTACGCCGCCGTATATTAGCAAGGAAAGTAGATTAAGAATCATGCACTTGCCTAGCTAACTTACGGCGGCGTAGCCTAAACACGCTAAGCTACGCCGCCGCAAGTTTGCTCCTCTCTACCTGAATCTACCTAATACATTATATTATATATAATATATAATTTTTTTTACATATATTTTTCGATAGATAGATAAAAGAAACGTAAAATAAATAAAAAGGGGGGAAAAAAAAAATCTATATTATATATAGATATTTTTTTTATTTCTTTTTTGAATATAGAGATTATATATATCTCTATATTCAAAAAAGAAATAAAATATCTATATATAATATAGAATTACCCCCCCCCCCCTTTTTTTTTAACGTTTCTTTTTTTTATATATATATATATATATATATATATATATATATATATATATATATATATATATATATATATATATAAAAAACACTTGCTTTGTTACATTTGCAGCTCGCCTGCATTTTGTTCATCCGCGCACCGCTTTCATCAAAGGGCTCATTCACACCCCTGCAAATTGCGCACTTTATTTTTTCATAAATTTCTACGCGTTTTAACATCTGCTTACAAACATTTGCAGGTCGCGATTTTTTTTTTTTTGCTCTGAATAGTGATCGCTCTTCAGAGTGCATTTAACAGGAAGCAAGTAGGCGTTAAATTATCACCTCCTCGCTGATCTCGTGCAAGGTGCATGTGTGTGTGGTGGTTGCGGGGGCCATTGCGGAAATCATAGCCACGGCCGTACACGCCCCCCCCACCCAAAGCTAAGGCCTGGTTCTCACCTTCACTTTTGGTCCATTATAGCTGTGCGTTCTGCATTTTATGTATTTGATGCGTTTTGTTTTTTTTTATATATATTTTTTTAATGTATATTATATACATTTATTTTTACATGTTTTTTTACACGTTAGCATCTATGCTTTTTTCCCCCAGGCACTGCATTTTGTAAAGGGTCAGTGACGTTTTTTTTTTATTATTTAATATTTTTCTTAATCAACACAGTGTGTTTTTAGTTCAATAGACATGCTGCAGAAATGCATGTAATGTGTTGTTCTGATGTGTTTTTGTGTGGGTTTTTTTTTTTTTGGTGGGAGATATATATTTGTTGTTAGGCAGAAAAAAACAAAAAAAAAACAAACACACATTTTAAAAAATGCAGCGCATGGTATTTGTGCAGGAATGCGGTGCGATTCCTCTGTGCAGATCACACGCGGTGCCCCCGCTACTGCACAAAAGTGTGAGCCCGGACTTGACCAGAAACAAAATAATCTCCCACCTGCAAGCTCGGTCGACCACCAGAATTCAGCCATTTACTAAGCGATAAACGGACAGCTTTCAATAAACTTTATCGAAAGACACAAAACGAAACAAAAAAAATTCTAAGCCCAAAAAAAAAAAGAAAATGCGACAGCAAACAGATTTCAAGCCCATCTTCTTGAGGTCAATCAAAACCATCATTTTAAATGTTCAAAAAAATGTTTTAATGTATATTATATACCCCCCCCCCCCTCCTAAAATCAAACGACCATATCTCTCCACCCAAAAAAAAAAAAAAACATATTTTTTTTTTTTGGGGGGGGGGGGGGGGGTTCATATTATACAATTTAAACCCCGCCAAAAAAAAATGATATACACCCCCCCCAAATCGAACCACCATATCCCTCCCCCCCCCAAAAAAAGATAACACCCCCCCCCCCCTAAGATCAAACCACTATATCTTCAAAAAAATTCAATAAAAAAAAACACACACAACCCCACCCACACACACACACAACCCCACCCAAAAAAAAAAAAAATTAAATACCCACGCCATTTCACATCTTTTATTGGTTTGCAGGGTCGCAAAAAAAAAAAAGTGAGAATGTGACCGTACTCTCAAAAAAGCCTCCAATTAAAACCCTTCTTACCCAGAACAAGTTGCCCATATGGTTACATATTCCATCATTTCCAGTTTAATGAATTACCTACAGGCTGGATAATTTGTTTTCAGAAAAATAAAAATTTAAATTGGGGATCGAAAGTTTGGGCACCCCAGGTAAAATTTGTATTAATGTGCATAACGAAGCCAAGGAAAGATGGAAAAATCTCCAAAAGGCATCAAATTACGGATTAGACATTCTTATAATATGTCAAAAAAAGTTAGATTTTATTTCCATCATTTACACTTTCAAAATGACAGAAAACCAAAAAAAAATGGCGTCTGCAAAAGTTTGGGCACCCTGCAGAGTTAATATCTTGTACTGCCCCTTTGGCAAGTATCACAGCTTGTAAACGCTTTTTGTAGCCAGCCAAGAGTCTTTCAATTCTTGTTTGAGGGATCTTTGCCCATTCTTCCTTACACAAGTCTTCCAGTTCTTTGAGATCTCTGGGCTGTCTGTCACGCACGGCTCTTTTAAGGTCTATCGATAGATTTTCAATTATGTTGAGGTCAGGAGATTGTGAAGGCCATGGCAAAACCTTCAGTTTACGCCTGTTGATGTAATCCCAGTGGATTTTGAGGTGTGTTTAGGATCATTATCCATTTGTAGAAGCCATCCTCTCTTTAACTTCAGCTTTTTCACAGATGGCATCAAGTTACCGTCCAAAATTTGCTGAAATTTTATTGAATCCATTTTTCCTTCTCCTCGTGAAATGTTCCCTGTGCCACTGGCTGCAATACAACCCCAAAGCATGATTGAGCCACCCCCATGCTTCACAGTTGGACAGAGGTTCTTTTCATTAAATTCTGTGCCCTTTCTTCTCCAAACGTACCTTTGCTCATTCCGGACAAAAAGTTAGATTTTGACCTCATCGGTCCACAGAACTTGTTCCCAAAATGCATCAGGCTTGTCTATATGTTCATTTGCAAAGTTCAAACGCTGATTTTTGTGGTGAGGACGTAGAAGAGGTTTTCTTCTGATGACGCTTCCATGAAGACCATATTTGTACAAGTATCTCTTTATAGTGGAATAGTGTACCACAACTCCAGTGTCTGCCAGATCTTTCTGGAGGGATCGTGCCGTCAAACGTGGGTTTTGAATTGCTTTTCTCACAATCCTGCGAGCTTTTCTGTCTGATATTTTTCTCGGTCTTCCAGATCTTGCTTTAACTTCCACTGTTCCTGATGACTGCCATTTCTTAATTACATTCCGAGGAACAGAGGATATTGACATCTGAAAACGCTTTGCTATCTTCTTATAGCTTCTCCAGCTTTGTGAGCGACAACTATTTTCACTTTCACTTTTCTAGACAACTGCTTAGAAGAACCCATGGTGCTGATTGTTGGGGGAGGGTCAGATGAGTCTGGGCATTTAAAACCTTTGAAATTGACATCACCTGGTCTTCCCAGATGATGATTGAGAACAATCCATGACACTGGCAGGTCTCAGCTTTGCAAAGGAGGCAGGGCATGCTATAAATTCTGCAGGGTGCCCAAACTTTTGCAGACGCCATTTTTTTGTTTTCTGTCATTTTGAAAGTGTAAATGATGGAAATAAAATCTAACTTTTTTTGACATATTATAAGAATGTCTAATCTGTAATTTGATGCCTTTTGGAGATTTTTCCATCTTTCCTTGGCTTCGTTATGCACATCAATACAAATTTTTACCTGGGGTGCCCAAACTTTCGATTATATATATATATATATATATATATATATATATATATATATATATATATATATATATATATATATATATATATATATATATATAAAGGAAATTCTTCATAACATGGAAATGACCCTAAACAGATGGTAAGAAAAAGCCTCCTTCCGAAAACTGAGAAATTCTGCCAGCCACTCGAAATAATCGCACAGATAGCTAAAAAGATCAAAAGCGGGGGGGGGGGGGGGGGGGGAAATAGATACGGAATATTCTTTAAAGTATTATGTTTTTTTTTTTCCCCCACCTATATGTGGTCATATTGTTACTTCGATTTTATCAACACCATACAGAAAAACTCTGATAAAAGCCTACGTTCCCCTAGATCAGGGGGTAGGCAACCTGTGGCACTGCAGCTGTTGCAGAACTACAAGTCCTATCATACCCCTGGGAGTAAATGTAACTGCCAACCTTGCAATGCCTCATGGGAAATGTAGTTCCACAACAGCTGAAGCGCCACAGGGTTGCCTACCCCCTGCCCTAGATGTATGCTGGCGTTTGGGTCCAGCCCCATGAGCCATTTGAAAGCGCATTTCCCCCCCCCCCCCAAGAAACTTCAAACGCTCAACATCGAGATTTTAAATATATTCAATGATTCCCGTTCACACCCGAGTAACGTTTTGCTTTTGCGTAAACTTTGAAAAAAAAAAAAAAAACACATGGCCCCAGCCGCACCTGAGCGATCTGAAGCTTCACAAAAAGCGCTTCGAACGCATCAGGATTTCCATCAAATCCAATGTTGCCCCTTCACAAGTATCACTTGAAGGTTGAAAGGCTCCATGCACACTGGGCTTTAAAAAAAATAAAATAACAGCTTACCAGGCACCCCCACCCCAATATATCAAAACAATATTTTCACAAAAAATAAAATAAAAACACACTAAAATCTTTATTAGCTGACACAAACATAACAGGGAACCTTTGTGAATTAGCCCTTTAATTTTTTTGTTATCTTACAGGACAGGGAAGTTGACAGTGCCACGGGGTGGGGGAAGATGGGGGTGGGAATGGCACAGTAAGAAGGGGGGCACCACGCAGGGGAGATCAGAAGCAAAACAGGGGAGGAGAAGCAACTACAGAAATGATGCCCTGTGTCTATGTCTCTCCCTGCAGCAGCTGAAAGCCAGCGGCATCTCTCTGCATCAGCCCCCCCACATTGATTCCTCCTGCTGTTCGGGCCCCACCCCCTATTAGCGGCCCTGCCTATAGAAGCAACATTTTTTTAAGCCAGTGTGCATGGAGCCTAAAAGTTCATGAGATGCTTTTGGTGCACATTTTGGGTGCAAAACACTTTACCGGCAAAAAAAAAAGAAAAACACATACATGACGGGCGTCTTCTTGCCTAGTAACTAGCTTTCCATTAGCGCAATTAGAAAGGCGAACCCTCGTGCAAGCGCTCAAAAGAAGAAACTACCAAAGACACTCAGTTTAAGTTTGAATGGAATGTGGCCTCCATGATCTTCTTTGGGGCAGAGTCATGCGTTTTTCAAGCCCTACAGACTTTAACGGGTGCACTTATTTTTGCACAACGTCTTGCCTAGTAACTAGGCTAAAACAGCCCATCTCAACCAGGGTTCCTCCAGGGGTTCCTTGAGTTGTGGAAGATTGAAGGTTCCTGCATAGTTCCAGGGCCAGAGCCATTTGGCAGAGCCAGGAACAGGAGACCAGAGAACTTTTTTAAACCGTCTTTACCAATGGAATTTTGACCACTACTTTAAAAGGGTGGGGGGTATTTTTCCTACAGACCACCAGAATTCCTCCCAATGACCGCTGATGAATTGGATTTAGTAGGTCCTTGAGACCTGAAAATTGATATAAAAATGAATAATAAAAATACATGCTCAAGCTTACAAGCTCAACTATGAGCTGCACCAACAGGGTTGTGCATTTCACATTCATTGAGAGAGTATGACCAAACAGGTTATGGTGGGGTTTACTGAAAAAGAACCAAAACCCCCGAACAACGCAAGTGGGCAAAAAGGAACAAAAAAAAAATCCCCCAAAATGCAAGTGCAAAGCCAAGTATGGTCTAAAAAAAAAAAAAAAAAAAAAAAAAGGAACCAACCTCCAACTCCCCCCCCCCCTCTACAAAGCCCAACATGGGCAAGAACAAGCCAAAAATCCCCCTAGAAAGCAAGTGGGAAGAGTAACCAAACAAAAAAAAACACCCCCCCCCATAAAGCAAGTTCAAAAGCCCAGTATGGTCTAAGAGGAACCAAAATCCTCCCACAAAGCGAATGGGAAGAGTAACCAAAAAAAAAACGCACCCCCCATAAAGCAAGCGCAAAAGCCCAGTATGGTCTAAGAGGAACCAAAATCCCCCCAACACAGCAAGCGCAAAGCCCAGTATGGGCTAAGAGGAACCAAAATCCCCCCAACACAGCAAGCGCAAAGCCCTGTATGGTCTAAGAGGAACCAAAATCCCACCACAAAAGCAAGTGCAAAGCCCAGTAGGATCTAAAAAGGAACCAAATCTCCTCACAAAGCAAGTGCAAAGCCTAGTATGGGCCAAGAGGAACCAACCCCCCCCCCCCAAAAAAAAGGAAGCGCAAACCCCAGTATATGCTGAAGGGAATCAAAATTCCATTGTCTAAAAGGGAACAAAAATCCCCCACAAAGCATACGCAAAGCCCAGTATGGTCTAAAAGAAACAAAAAAAAACCACAAAGCAAGCGCAAAGCCCAGTATGGTCTAAGAGGAACCAAAATCCCCCACAAAGCAAGCGCAAAGCCCAGTACGGTCTAAAAGAAACAAAAATCCCCCACAAAGCAAGCGCAAAGCCCAGTACGGTCTAAAAGAAACAAAAATCCCCCACAAAGCAAGCGCAAAGCCCAGTATGGTCTAAGAGGAACCAAAATCCCCCACAAAGCAAGTGCAAAGCCAAGAACATGGTGAAGGTAACTAAAATTCAATGGTCTAAAAAAGGAACCAAAAGCCCCACAAAGTAAATGAAAAACCCAGTATGGGCAAGAATGAACCAACCCCCCCCCCCCCCTTTCTCAAGAAAGCAAGTGCAAAGCCCAGTATATGCTAAAATTAATCAAAATTCCATTGTCTAAAAAGGGAACCAAAATCCCCCCACAAAGCAAGTGCAAAGCCAAGTATGGTCTAAAGGGCACCAAAATCCCCCCACAAAGCAAGTGCAAAGCCAAGTATGGTCTAAAGGGCACCAAAATCCCCACACAAAGCAAGCCCAAAGCCAAGCTGAAGGAAACCAAAATTCCATGGTTTAAAAAGGAACCAAAAGCCCCACAAAGTAAATGAAAAGCCCAGTATGGGCAATAATGAACCAACCCCTTTTCGAGAAAGCAAGTGCAAAGCCCTGTATTGAGAGGGATCAAAATCCCCCTGACAAAGCCCAGTAGAAGATCTCTGGTAATCTGCCTTCCACCAGAGGTCCCCAATTTGGGTGTTCAATAACTGCTTTACACAGGGTAGAGTTGCCCCCCTTGGGACTTACCTAGGTTGACAAAGCTCATGACCATGTCAGCATCATTGAGGAAGTTGCTGTCTTGCTGGCTGGCCAGTGGTGGCCCCTGGGTGGTGAAGATGGGTTTATAAGGGTAAGAAAAGCCCTCAGCTTCTTCCTCCTCCACGGTCATGGCATTGTACAGATCCAGCATAAACATCGGGGCTGAGTTCTGCTTCCCATACAAGTGTGGCCGGGGTCTGTGCGGCAAGCCCAGGATGGACAGGATCTCCCTCTGCATCTCCCGGCGCTCCTGGCTGCGCAGTCTTCTCTGGATGAAGCTGGAGTGGACCTCATTGTCCAAGCTGAAGTCGGCCAAGATTGATCTGAGCAGCAGGTAGAGCACCGCCGACGCGGTCCTTAGAAGACCCTTCATTTCCTCTGGTGGGTCTGGGAGAAGATCGGAGCACCTGCACTTCTATCCCAAAGCAGGGGGGGGGGTCATAAAGAGAGGACCATCCGACCAAGGAGGACCATCTGGAGCCTACTGGTGGCCTCCTGAGCATCAGCTGAAACCGGACATCTCCCTGCACACAAGTGGGACCCGACCAGTCTGCCCAGTTCCTGGTGGATTGTGTGAAGGCAGAGAGTCGGCAGGAGGCTGAATGTGATGGGAGGGGTAGGGATCTGGGAGGAGGGAGTGCGAAGCAAAGAAAGAAAAAGTTTAATGCGCTGCCAGATCCCACCAGGTTACTTCTCTGGAGGGTCCCACCAAGAACTGAGATCAGGTCAGCAGCGCTCCTGGGAAGGCAGCAACTTCAATTAGCAGCAAGAATAGGGAGCAGCGGGCAGAACAAGAGGGAGCAGCGGGCAGAACAAGAGGGAGCAGCGGGCAGAACAAGAGGGAGCAGCGGGCAGAACAAGAGGGAGCAGCGCTGGAGAAGAGCCCCTGAACAGGGCGGACGATGCCCCGTGCTGTGGTCACAGATAAGGTCATGGACGTGTAGTCTCTGTGAGCACAGCACGGGGCACCGTCCGCTAAAGAGAGAGGTCTGTCTGATCCGGTTCTCCGGTATTTCAGCCCATGTCATTAATACAGCAATTATGAGGAACAGCTGAGCATTGAGGATTCCACCACCTGAAGCTTTTCACAGCTAAATACAATGAGGAAACGCTGATCGATCGCTGAATATTTGTAGGGGCCACACATACAGTTATCACAAAATATTCCAGATTTCGTTTTTTAGTGCCTATAGATTTGTGTTGAAGAGAGGGAAACATTATCCACAGGCTCCCTAAAACTATCCTTGCAATCCTGGCATTGACTCTTCCTGTAACCCAACTAACCCCAAACCTGACCCTTCCTACAACTTCAACACTGCCCCCCTTTCCATATAACGCCTACCCTGATCCTTCCCATAACGCCAACGCTGATCCTTCCCATAACGCCAACGCTGATCCTTCCCATATAACGCCAACGCTGATCCTTCCCATAACGCCAACGCTGATCCTTCCCATAACGCCAACGCTGATCCTTCCCATATAACGCCAACGCTGATCCTTCCCAAAACGCCAACGCTGATCCTTCCCAAAACGCCAACGCTGATCCTTCCCAAAACGCCAACGCTGATCCTTCCCATAACGCCAACGCTGATCCTTCCCATAACGCCAACACTGATCCTTCCCATAATGCCAACACTGATCCTTCCCATAACGCCAACGCTGATCCTTCCCATATACCGCCAACGCTGATCCTTCCCATAACGCCAACGCTGACCCTTCCCATAACGCCAACGCTGATCCTTCCCATAACGCCAACGCTGATTCTTCCCATAACGCCAACGCTGATCCTTCCCATAACGCCAACGCTGATCCTTCCCGTAACCCCATAACTGATCCTTCCCATAACGCCAACGCTGATCCTTCCCATAACGCCAATGCTGACCCTTCCCATAACGCCAATGCTGACCCTTCCCATATAACGCCAACGCTGATCCTTCCCATAACGCCAACACTGATCCTTCCCGTAACCCCATAACTGATCCTTCCCATAACGCCAACGCTGATCCTTCCCATAACGCCAACGCTGATCCTTCCCATAACGCCAACGCTGACCCTTCCCATATAACGCCAACGCTGATCCTTCCCATAACGCCAACACTGATCCTTCCCGTAACCCCATAACTGATCCTTCCCGTAACGCCAACGCTGATCCTTCCCATAACGCCAATGCTGATCCTTCCCAAAACGCCAACGCTGATCCTTCCCATAACGCCAACGCTGATCCTTCCCATAACGCCAACACTGATCCTTCCCATAATGCCAACACTGATCCTTCCCATAACGCCAACGCTGATCCTTCCCATATACCGCCAACGCTGATCCTTCCCATAACGCCAACGCTGACCCTTCCCATAACGCCAACGCTGATCCTTCCCATAACGCCAACGCTGATTCTTCCCATAACGCCAACGCTGATCCTTCCCATAACGCCAACGCTGATCCTTCCCGTAACCCCATAACTGATCCTTCCCATAACGCCAACGCTGATCCTTCCCATAACGCCAATGCTGACCCTTCCCATAACGCCAATGCTGACCCTTCCCATATAACGCCAACGCTGATCCTTCCCATAACGCCAACACTGATCCTTCCCGTAACCCCATAACTGATCCTTCCCGTAACGCCAACGCTGATCCTTCCCATAACGCCAACGCTGATCCTTCCCATAACGCCAACGCTGATCCTTCCCATAACGCCAACGCTGACCCTTCCCATATAACGCCAACGCTGATCCTTCCCATAACGCCAACACTGATCCTTCCCGTAACCCCATAACTGATCCTTCCCGTAACGCCAACGCTGATCCTTCCCATAACGCCAACGCTGATCCTTCCCATAACGCCAACGCTGATCCTTCCCATATACCGCCAACGCTGATCCTTCCCATAACGCCAACGCTGACCCTTCCCATAACGCCAACGCTGATCCTTCCCATAACGCCAACGCTGATCCTTCCCATAACGCCAACGCTGATCCTTCCCGTAACCCCATAACTGATCCTTCCCATAACGCCAACGCTGATCCTTCCCATAACGCCAATGCTGACCCTTCCCATAACGCCAATGCTGACCCTTCCCATATAACGCCAACGCTGATCCTTCCCATAACGCCAACACTGATCCTTCCCGTAACCCCATAACTGATCCTTCCCGTAACGCCAACGCTGATCCTTCCCATAACGCCAACGCTGATCCTTCCCATAACGCCAACGCTGATCCTTCCCATAACGCCAACGCTGACCCTTCCCATATAACGCCAACGCTGATCCTTCCCATAACGCCAACACTGATCCTTCCCATAACGCCAACACTGATCCTTCCCGTAACGCCAACGCTGATCCTTCCCATAACGCCAACGCTGATCCTTCCCAAAACGCCAACGCTGATCCTTCCCATAACGCCAACGCTGATCCTTCCCATAACGCCAACACTGATCCTTCCCATAATGCCAACACTGATCCTTCCCATAACGCCAACGCTGATCCTTCCCATATACCGCCAACGCTGATCCTTCCCATAACGCCAACGCTGACCCTTCCCATAACGCCAACGCTGATCCTTCCCATAACGCCAACGCTGATTCTTCCCATAACGCCAACGCTGATCCTTCCCATAACGCCAACGCTGATCCTTCCCGTAACCCCATAACTGATCCTTCCCATAACGCCAACGCTGATCCTTCCCATAACGCCAATGCTGACCCTTCCCATAACGCCAATGCTGACCCTTCCCATATAACGCCAACGCTGATCCTTCCCATAACGCCAACACTGATCCTTCCCGTAACCCCATAACTGATCCTTCCCGTAACGCCAACGCTGATCCTTCCCATAACGCCAACGCTGATCCTTCCCATAACGCCAACGCTGATCCTTCCCATAACGCCAACGCTGACCCTTCCCATATAACGCCAACGCTGATCCTTCCCATAACGCCAACGCTGATCCTTCCCGTAACCCCATAACTGATCCTTCCCGTAACGCCAACGCTGATCCTTCCCATAACGCCAACGCTGATCCTTCCCATAACGCCAACGCTGACCCTTCCCATAATGCCAACGCTGATCCTTCCCATAACGCCAATGCTGACCCTTCCCATAACGCCAATGCTGACCCTTCCCATATAACGCCAACGCTGATCCTTCCCATAACGCCAACACTGATCCTTCCCGTAACCCCATAACTGATCCTTCCCGTAACGCCAACGCTGATCCTTCCCATAACGCCAACGCTGATCCTTCCCATAACGCCAACGCTGATCCTTCCCATAACGCCAACGCTGACCCTTCCCATATAACGCCAACGCTGATCCTTCCCATAACGCCAACACTGATCCTTCCCGTAACCCCATAACTGATCCTTCCCGTAACGCCAACGCTGATCCTTCCCATAACGCCAACGCTGATCCTTCCCATAACGCCAACGCTGACCCTTCCCATAATGCCAACGCTGATCCTTCCCATAACGCCATTGCTGATCCTTCCCATAATGCCAATCCTTCCAATAATGCCAACACTGATCCTTCCCATAACGCCAACACTGATCCTTCCCATAACGCCAACACTGATCCTTCCCATAACGCCAACACTGATCCTTCCCATAACGCCAACGCTAATCCTTCCCATAACGCCAATGCTGATCCTTCCTGTAACTCCAACATTAATCCTTCCTGTTACCCCAACACTGACCATTCCTATAACTCCAACACCAATTCTTCTTGTAACCTCAGTACTGACCGTTCCTATAACTCCAACATTATTCCTTCCTGTAACCACTAAACTGACCCTTCCCATAACTTCAACACTAATCCTCTATGTAACCCCAACACTAACCCTTCCTATAACTGACATTAACCCTTCCTGTAACCCCAACACTGATCTTTCCTGTAACCCCAACACTGATCCTTCCTGTAACCCCAACACTTACCCTTTATGGAACCCCAACACTGACCCTTCCTATAACTCCAACACTAATCCAGTAACCCCAACACTGACCCTTTATGGAACCCCAACACTGACCTTTCCTATAACTCCAACACTAATCCAGTAACCCCAACACTGACCCTTTATGGAACCCCAACACTGACCCTCCCCATAACCCCAACACTGATCCTTCCTGTAACCCCAACACTGACCCTTTATGGAACCCCAACACTGACCTTTCCTATAACTCCAACACTAATCCAGTAACCCCAACACTGACCCTTTATGGAACCCCAACACTGACCCTCCCCATAACCCCAACACTGATCCCTCCTGTAACCTCAATAGCAATTTTCCCTGTAACCCTAACAATGCCCTCTCAACATTAATTCTCCCTGTAACCTTAACATTGACCCTTTCTAAAACTCAAACACTGATCCTCCCTCTATCCCCAACCCTACATTTAAATCCAGTAATAAACTTACCTGTAATCCTTACACTTTAATACTAACCCTCCATGTAACCCAACCACTACTCCCCATTAGTCCTAACACTGACCTTTCCTGCAACCCTAACACTGACCCTTCCTATATCTCCGACGCCCCCCCCCCCCCACCTCTGGCCACATGCGGTATTGCATGCTATTGAAGTCAATGCGGAACAAATTATTTTAGTTTCCATTGACTTCAATGGGGAAACTCGCTTTGATTAGCAAGTGCTTTGGATTAAGAGCATTCTCCTGGAACGGATTATGCTCGTAATCCGAGGTTCCGCTGTATATTATTTTTTGGGGACAAATCGGAAAATCAGGCTGCGGCATGTTCACTCTTTAGGATTAACATAAAGTAGACATGCATGCCTGGCTCAACCCAGCGTGTAGATCTATGCTCTAATCAGGCACCCCTGGTAACAGTATCAGCCAGGTTCAGGCACCCCAGTGAGGTTATTATAAAAGGTGTTTACATGTATATAAGATCTGGCTGTGGTAGATGTTCCTTGGCTGAGCTTTGCCAGCGGCTAGTTTGGGTTGTTCTGGTTGAGTCTCCATAGATGCAAGGCACGCATGTCAACTGAGCGTGTGCGCGTCTTGCATGATCCAGACCCCATGTGAAGAAGTCTGTAGGCTTCCTAAAAGCAATTGCAAGCCCACCCACTATCACCTGGAGTAATCTGTCACATTCCAGACAGGAGACAGGAGCCTCTAATTGATATGCAAAGCTGCATTTCCTTTGTTAAATCGTCTGCCGCTCCGCCCCGGACTGTGTCTGCCATGTGCCTCGTCTGAGAGCAGCAGGAAGGTCCACCAGGTGGGTCCTCAGCAATTGTGGGCACAAATAATTATTATTGTGTCTCCTTTTACAATACGTAGTCACCTACTCACCTGTACCCTTCACATATCCCCGTAAACTCACCATAGCCTCACCAATGTAAGGGACATTCTTCCCACTGATCACCAATGTAAGGAGCATTCTTCTCACTGATCACCAATGTAAGGGACATTCTTCCCACTGATCACCAATGTAAGAGACTTTCTTCCCACTGATCACCAATGTAAGGGACATTCTTCTCACTGATCACCAATGTAAGGAACATTCTTCCCACTGATCACCAATGTAAGGAACATTCTTCTCACTGATCACCAATGTAAGGGACATTCTTCCCACTGATCACCAATGTAAGGGACATTCTTCCCACTGATCACCAATGTAAGGGACATTCTTCCCACTGATCACCAATGTAAGGAACATTCTTCTCACTGATCACCAATGTAAGGAACATTCTTCCCACTGATCACCAATGTAAGGGACGTTCTTCTCACTGATCACCAATGTAAGGGACATTCTTCTCACTGATCACCAATGTAAGGGACATTCTCCTCACTGATCACCAATGTAAGGAACATTCTCCTCACTGATCACCGATGTAAGGAGCATTCTTCCCACTGATCACCAATGTAAGGGACATTCTCCTCACTGATCACCAATGTAAGGGACATTCTTCCCACTGATCACCAATGTAAGGGACATTCTTCTCACTGATCACCAATGTAAGGGACATTCTTCTCACTGATCACCAATGTAAGGAACATTCTTCTCACTGATCACCAATGTAAGGGACATTCTTCTCACTGATCACCAATGTAAGGGACATTCTTCTCACTGATCACCAATGTAAGGGACATTCTTCCCACTGATCACCAATGTAAGGGACATTCTTCCCACTGATCACCAATGTAAGGGACATTCTTCTCACTGATCACCAATGTAAGGGACATTCTTCTCACTGATCACCAATGTAAGGGACATTCTTCTCACTGATCACCAATGTAAGGGACATTCTTCTTACTGATCACTAATGTAAGGAACATTCTTCTCACTGATCACCAATGTAAGGAACATTCTTCCCACTGATCACCAATGTAAGGGACATTCTTCTCACTGATCACCAATGTAAGGGACATTCTTCTCACTGATCACCAATGTAAGGAACATTCTTCCCACTGATCACCAATGTAAGGGACATTCTTCTCACTGATCACCAATGTAAGGAACATTCTTCTCACTGATCACCAATGTAAGGGACATTCTTCTCACTGATCACCAATGTAAGGGACATTCTTCCCACTGATCACCAACGAGGTTGATAGAGAAATCAGTTTTTTTGTTTTGTTTTTTTCGCTCGGCTTTTATCAGACAGGCTCCAATTTTTCAAAAAGCGCCGTCTTTCTCCTGTACAGGTCACTGAGCCAAGTGCTAAAAATACGAGAACATTTGGGGGGGGGGGGGCGGCTCCCCTAAAGCACCTGTGTGTACATTCTGCAGCACATATTCCAGGCATCTGGCTGACCCATAGAAAAAGGAGCCGGTTGGTCAGAGCAGCGGTGGGGAATTTGCAGATCCTTCCTGTGATGCAACACTCTCTTATCTGACAGCAACTCAGAAGATAAGGACTGTTGGAGAAAACATTCCTGTAATCCAGAGAGTCGGGAGACAAACTGCAGATCTCGGGCTTCCCTGGGATAATCCACACACATTTCTTCTACAGAGAGAGAGAAGGAGAGAGAAAAAGAGAGAGAGAAAGAGAGAGAGAGAAAAAAAGAGAGCGAGAGAGAGAAAGAGAGAGAAAGAAAGAGAGAGAGAGAAAGAAAGAGAGAGAGAGAGAAAGAAAAAGAGAGAGAAAGAGAGCGAGAGAGAAAGAGAAAGAACGAGAGAGAAAGAGAGAGAGCCCTGATTTGTCTCCTAAAACTCGGCCATAGTCGAGGCGGATCGCACCCCATGCACCTGTGTCTGGGTTTAGCCTTTGCGGGGGTGGCAGGGTCGTGCTGCAGACGCCTATAATATCGGCTTGGAGAAATAATAACAGATTATTTTTTTTTCAACTTGTCCATTTTTTCCCCCTCCAAGAGCTCTTGGTTGGTGGCATAGGCATGCCCACAGGGTGTGCCTGGGCACACCCCAATCACCCGGTGTGGTGCAGATTCCCCTGGTTTGGACCCCTGATATTTCAGAAAAGCCCCCTCACGGGGCTCCTAAAAAAAAAAAAAAAAAAAAAAAATATATAATAATTAAAATAATAATAAAAAAAAAAAAACTACAGACACTGACCACTCTCCTACTCATAGGTGTGCCAGGTGTTCCCTAATCACCCCGGTGTGGTGCAGATTCCCCAGGTTTGGACCCCTGATATTTCAGGAAAAAGCCCCCTCAAAGGGCTCCTAAAAAAAAGAAAAATTGTAAAAACAAATTTAAAAAATATATTAATAAAAACAATAAAGATAAAAACTACTGACACCGCCCACTCTCCTACTCATAGGTGTGCGAGCAGGGTGTGCCAGGTGTACCCTAATCAACCTGTGTGGCGCAGATTCACCCTGTTTGGACCCCTGATATTTCAGAAAAGCCCCCTCACTGGGCTCCTAAAAAAATAAATAAAAAAATGAAAAAATGTTTTTTTAAATAAAATTAAAAAATATAATAATAAAAACAATAAAAATAAGAACTACTGACACTCTCCTATTCATAGGTGTGCGAGCAGGGTCTACCTGGGCACAATCACCCGGTGTGGTGCAGATTCCCTTTGTTTGGACCCCTGATATTTCAGAAAAGCTCCCTCACAGGGCTCCAACAATTTTAAAATAAAAAAAATATAATAATAAAAACAATAAAAATAAATACTACTGACAGCGCCCACTCACCTATTCATAGGTGTGCAAGCAGGGTGTGCCAGGTGTTCCCCAATCACCCTGTGTGGCACAGATTCCCTTTGTTTGGACCCCTGATATTTCAGAAAAGCCCCCTAAAAAAAAAAAAAATGTAAAAAAATAACAAATAAAATAAAAAAAATAAAAACTACTGACCCCAATCTCTGCCCTACTGACAATATCCATTGCTCTACTGATGCTGTCAGTATATATATATATATGCACACATATGTGTTTGAGCTTTAGGGCACACACCCTAATGCAATAGGTTGCGCACACCTACGGCTGGTGGTGTCAGCGGGTAACTCACACAGACATGAGACTGTTATTCGATCTCATCACAATGCAGCTGGGATCGGGAGGCGGTCATCTGAAGTCTATAAAACACAAGTGAACCTGCGGCTGCCTTCCAGACCATCGTGTAACAAATGGAGGCGCAACGAATAGAATTTTTTTGTACCGAAAATGCAGGATGCACTTTTAAAAATTATTTATATTTTTATATATTATTGTATTTTGAATTTTTTTAACCACTTAAATACCGGGCGCTGTCACCCCTTTCCTGCCCAGGCCAGTTTTTAGCTTTCAACGCTGTTGCACTTTTTTATAAAAAAAAAAAAAAAAAAGACTGACATTTTTTGGGGCACACGCCGGCCAGAAGGGTCCACACACAAGTGAGCGCCTTTCGCTCGGCACTGCTGGAAAGATCTGGTGCCTTCGTAACCGCGCGAGTCAACGGTAGGAGGTGACGTATGACGTAAGCTGTCCAACGTGTTACCCAGAAGCCTCTACGCGTTTCGCAAACCACCGTGCGTCGTCAGGAAGCCCCGATAGGTGGCACTGATGGGAAGCACTGGTGGGCACTGATAGACAACACAGATAGGCAACATTGATGGGTGGTGCTGATGGGCAGCACTGATTGGTTGCACTTATGGGCACTGATTGGTGGCACTGCTGGGGCTTTCCTGATTACCTGCCCTGTTCTCCCCTGCGAGGAGATGCTGCTGATTGGCACTCCTTGCCGCACACCCTGTCAGTGTGAGGCGAGGAGAGCCGATTCACGACACTTCCGTATTTACATGTGAACAGCTTCGATTGAACACAGCCGATCACTTGTTTTAAAGAGCTGCGGCTCTTTACAGTGATCGGCGGTCTCGCTGTGTCCTAGCAACACGCCACGGCCTTGATCGCCATCTAATAACGTCCTCCCAGAATGAGAGCATTTAAAAGTGGGCGCGCGGCAAGCGGTTAATGAATATCATAAATTTAAATGAATATTAATTTATCGTCGGCATTGTTGGCAGGGGATTGTCTTTTGACAGACTGTCCTAAATTCTTACCGTCAGTACGCTCCTTTTAAAAATTGTCCAATTTTTGCTCAACAAATGTTTGGATGACAGGCTAGTAAATTTTCGGCGGACAACGGCTCCACGTCAGATTTTGGTCAGTATGCAAATCTGTCATACAAAAGTCGAGAGTACAAACACGCATACACGAAATTAGCAGAAGAGGCCCAAAGAGTGGCGCTCAAGAGCTGAAATTCCTTGCAGTAACTGCTCCCACTTCGGGCTGATGGCTGCCGCTATCCGTGACTGTTCACACAGCCGGTGGTCAGGGGCGGACTGACCATTGGGACTCTCGGGCACTGCCCGAGGGCCCCATGCCACTAGGGGGCCCCATCAGGGTTGCCAGGCTCAATAAAACCAGGGACAGTTTGTAAAAATCTGTGTTTTTTTTACATCTGTCCCTGATATGTCCGAAACCGACATGCTTTTGATGTGAAAATCCTGAGATTTTAGCTGCCTTGCCTTTGCACTGCCTCCTGGCGTGGTGGCCATCTGTAAGCCCGGGGGCCCCATAGTCTTCTATTGCCCGGGGGCCCCATGAGTTGTCAGTCCACCCCTGCCGGTGATTACCTGTGGCGATAATAGTTGGATGCACATCTGGAGGAATCGGTAGATTCTTGCCACTGGGATACACAGCGTGGCTAAACACCCGTGATCCAAGGCTATGGACCTTGCTCTGATCTTGATGATGTCAGGACCCTAGACCTCTACAGTGCTGCAGTGCAGAAGCTGCAGGGACCGGTCTAGCTGTGGGGAGGATTACATTGCTTCCCTAGACATAATTGAGAAATTTGCACCCATTTGTCTGCCTGGAGTTGGGCTTTAAAGCTTATACCCTTTCCTACCCATTCCACCTAATACTGTGATCACATGACAATACTTATTTTGGCTTGGCCTGTAGTGGGGGAGGGTACATCTTGCAGTTCCCATGGATGCTTTCTATTGGCTGCCAGAATTTTCCACCACAGGGTCCTCAAGCAGCTTTTACAGGGTCCTCAAGGAGTACTCAAAGGGTCTTCAAGGGGTTCTCACAGGGTCCTCAAGGACTTCTCACAGGTTCCTCAAGGACTTCTCACAGGTTCCTCAAGGACTTCTCACAGGTTCCTAAAGGACTTCTCACAGGTTCCTCAAGGACTTCTCACAGGGTCCTCCAGGACTTCTCACAGGGTCTTCAAAGGAGCTGCCAAGGTGTGATGGGTAAACACAGGTGCCCTTTAAGATCAGCTAGTTACCAAGAAGAATTTTTTTTTTGTTAGTCCTGACAGCCCGTCGCTCGTTGTCATGTTCTCCAGGCTGGTTACATCACATTCTGCCTCAGAATCCATCCCGCGTCGCTTGGCAGATGGCCTCCCCCAGCGGTCCAGCCTCATTTGCATACCTGGCCGCTCGCCTATCAATGGAAGTGGTCCAACTGGCTGATAACATCGCGCACCATATGTTCGGAAAAAAAAAAAAACTGTTTAACTAAAATGAACTTCAACAGCAAAAAAAAAAAAAAAATTGAGCCCCAGCGATGGAAGCAATTTAACAATTGCTTCCAAAATCAGTTTGCACGAGGAGAGAAAGTGGTTTTGCATTACCAGCTCCATAAATTAGAAAGAAAAAAAAAAGAGGGGGGGGGGGGGAGAGAAATGAAATCTGGCCAAAAATTGTTACCATGCGCAGCCCGGGCCGTTCGTGACGAGTCAGAGGAGTTTTATGTGCTTAGCGAGATCCTGATTTTTACTGCGTCGGACACGAGGTAATAGATACCCGTCAGATGTTCAGATTTCCCCTCACGTTGAGGCCGCAAAAAAAAAAAAACAAGAAAGGGTCTGGCGCTTTACTGTACTCTATGGGCCATATTCTCAAAGAATTTACGCCGGCGTATCAGTAGATGCGCCAACGTAAGTCCGATTCTAAGGCCGTCCTATGTTTAAGTGTATTCTCAAACTGAGATACACTTAAACATGCCTAAGATACGACGGCCTGCGCCGTTGTATCTTAGGCTGCAATATCTACGCTGACCGCTAGGTGGCGTTTCCTTTGCGGTCAGCGTAGAATATGCAAATGACTAGTCACGCCGATTCTCTAACGTACGCTTGCCCGTCGTAGTGATTTTACGTCGTTTCCGTAAGCGATACGCGGCGTAAAGATAAACATGCCCCCTAGGTGGCGTACTCAACGTTAAGTATGGCCGTCGTTCCCGCGTCGAAATTTGAAAATTTAACGTCGTTTGCGTAAGCCGTCCGTGAATGGCGATGGACGCCATTTACGTTACCGTCAAAACAAATGACGTCCGTGAGACGTCATTTAGCGCAATGCACGTCGGGTAATTTACCCGACGGAGCATGCGCATTACGATCGGTGCGGGAGCGCGCCTAATTTAAATGATCCAAGCCCCCTACCAGGATCATTTGAATTAGGAGTGCTTGCGCGGGTGGACTTTACGCTATGCCGCCGCAAGTTTACAGGTAAGTGGTTTGGGAATCAGGCACTTGCCAGTTAAACTTGCGACGGAGTAACGTAAAGGACATACGTTACGCCGCCGGAGATCTCTAAGAATATGGCCCTATGCCGTGCTTTCTGGCCGCTGCCTGTAAAAGGAATCCATAATCAATCAGTTATTATTGGATATGCAAGCAAAGGGATCATTATAGACGATCTCTGACTCGCTGTCACACAACAGGGATTTGGGTTGGGGGGAGGGACTGCTCAGTTAGTAACATGTACACCTTACACCCCAATTATGGGTGTGACATGTAACCTGTTACTCAAGGTGAACTTATCCTTTAATTCTAAAGGCCCATACGTGGTGGGGTCCCGTAGTGATAATCACTTGCATTCAGAAGAGCATTGGAATCTTTACGTGTATTGTATACTTTTAACCACTTAAAACCCGGACCAAAAATGCAGCTAAAGGACCAGGCCCATTTTTTGCATATCGGGACTGCGTCGCTTTAACAGACAATTGCGCGGTCGTGCGGCGTGGCTCCCAAACAAAATTGGCGTCCTTTTTTTTCCCCACAAATAGAACTTTATTTTGGTGGTATTTGATCACCTCTGCGGTTTTTATTTTTTGCGCTATAAACAAAAATAGAGCGACAATTTTGAAAAAAATTTAATATTTTTAACTTTTTGCTGTAATAAATATCCCCCAAAAATATATAAAAAACGTTTTTTCCTCAGTTTAGGCCGATACGTATTCTTCTACCTATTTTTGGTAAAAAAAATCGCAATAAGCGTTTATCGGTTGGTTTGCGCAAAATTTATAGCATTTAGAAAACCACTTAGCATTCGGGAGAAAGATCAAAACTCATCTCTTCTGATACCAAAAGAGACAGGAACAACAAGCGCCCAGAGGTGATTTAGTTCGCATGTGCCGCGCTATATAAGTTCTTCATTCATTCATTTACAAAATAGGGGATAGTTTTATTGCATTTTTATAAAAAAAAATTTTTTTACTACTAATGGTGGCGATCAGCGATTTTTTTCGTGACTGCGACATTATGGCGGACACTTCGGACAATTTTGACACATTTCTGGGACCATTGTCATTTTCACAGCATAAAATGCATTGTTTACTGTGGAAATGACAGTTGCAGTTTGGGAGTTAACCACAGGGGGCGCTGAAGGGGTTATGCGTCACCTAATGTGTGTTTACAACTGTAGGGGGGTGTGGCTGTAGGTGTGACGTCATCGTGGATCCTATAAAAGAGATCACACGATCGATGACACCGCCACAGTGAAGAACGGGGAAGCCGTGTTTACACACAGCTCTCCCCGTTCTTCCGCTCCGGGGAGCGATCGCGGGACTCCAGCGGCGATCGGGTCCGCGGCTCCCGGAGCTTCGGACCGGGTCGCGGGAGCGCGCCCGTGACCCACGGCTGGGCTTAAAGATCAACGTACATATACGTTGATGTGCCCAGCCGTGCCATTCTGCCGACGTATATCGGCGTTAGGCGGTCCTTAAGTGGTTAAAGGCTATGTTGTAATACGTCTAACCTTAGTAACTCAATACATTCCCTTATATGCGAGAGAGATGATGTAGTGACCCCCCCCCCCCCCAAACTCCTGTGTTCTGATTGGAGTGACGCCTGGGGCCTAGTACTGAAATCTCACATAACATAGGTACACGCATTGAAATCTTTGCTAACCGCAGTTGTGGTTCCCTCCCGTTCACCAGAGCCCGTTACAGTCAGATGCAAAACTCACCAACTCAATTCGCCTTACACTCTCGTGTTCGGCATGTAAACGTGTAGAAAAAGACCTCACTGGTAGGTATAATAGCAGATAATCGCAGTTCCAACCAATTCACTGCCAGGAAGCTCCGCCTGTAAATAAAAGAAGTGCTCAAAATAGCGTGATACCGTAAAATCAGTTTAATAACACACTCAAATCTTCAAATATAGCACTCACACGAATCTCAAAAAAGCAATACACTGCACAGCAAACACTCGTTCAGAGTTGAACCGAAAACCGAGTATATTGGTCGCGGTGGACCCAAGGTGTCCACTGATCGCTCACCACCTCCCCGCTGTTCCTTCCTGGATCTCCGCTTCCTTGGTCGGCCTTGATACGTGATGCAGCGATTCGGTGACCCCTGGCAAATCATCATCTGACCCCCAGGTCGAGAACCACTGCTCTACATAAAGATGGCCTAGACCAGTGATGGCGAACCTTGGCACAACCAGATGTTTTGGAACTATATTTCCCACAATGCTCAACTGCACTGCAGCCTCCATAAGCATCATGGGAAAGGGGGAGAAGCTTAAGTGACGCGATCGACGGAACTACATCCACACGAGAGATCGCCGCACTGAGCTGTATCTACAGGTTGTCTATGTGCAGAGGATTTGTGAGTGTGGTTTCTCTAATCAGTCCACAATCTCTGTTTTTTTCTCGGCCATACTACACTATGAGCATTCCCCTGTTTTTTCTTCTCTCCCCTCTCTATGAGCTGGCTTTCTGAATCAGCAAGTGGCAGTATTGGACTGTGGATGGGAGGTATGGTGAAGTGCTGAGCATATCGCAGGTGCTCCCTATCATTGAGTCAGTCTTACCTGGCAGGGGAGACACCATGATCATGAAGGCGGTTCTCCCAGGGCGAGGCACGGCTATTGCACACTCTAGGCCGTGCTGATCGTGGTTGTCTTCCCTGCCGCTTCTCGGCCTTTTGGCTGGGACTGGGTGTGGTATCTGTCCTTATCAGTTGTCAGCGGAGCGCTGAAGCACCTCCTACATGGGGAGGGTGGATGCAATCCAATGACGTCATTGCACCTGGAAGGATGGTTTCAGCAGGGACTACGCTGTGCTGCCCGACAGAATACTGGGGGCCGGCCCATGGTTGAGTCTGAGCCATCTGGAAGGGTGCTCCTGGTGAGGATGGGTACTGCGCTTGGTCTTGGTCTTTTTGCCGAGTTCTAGTCTGGCCTTCTGGCTGGCTGGTGTAAGTGCTATCTCTGTCGGCGATCCGGTAGGAGGAGCTGGTAATGCCCTGTGGTATGACGGGGTAGAGCCATGCAAATCCGCTGGGTTGACGGAGGGTCTGGAGGGGCTAGTATTGGTGGAGGCTGTTACCTGAGCGGCAGTTCTCCCCAAGAAAACCTTGAAGGGCTCTCTAGCTGACAGGGGTGGAGGGCTGCACTGGCCGGTCGGGGGGTCGGATATGGAACGAAAAGCCTATGGTGCATGTGCCCCTGGAGTGGCAGTCCAGGGGTATCTGAAGATCACTGTGTGTGAGGGACACATTGATTGAAGGATACCACGGTCACTGCACCAGATACACGCTTTTTTTAGCACCTGCCTCCTGGGCCGGGCCTTTTGGCTAGGACCGGAGGAATTTTTTATTCCTGGCCGGAAGGGCCTGGTCATTGTTTCACCACAATGGCCACTTCTTTCACTCTCCTCTCCACTATCCCTTCCCCCACTTTATTTTATTTAAGCCTATGTTTGTCACTTTTTTGTCTTTTTTTTGTTGTGCACGTTTTGTCACTGTGTGATTAGTAGGGTGCGGGTCCTCGGGCCAGCCCTGAACGTCTTGGGAGTGGGTGGACATGGCCTTCTGGCTTAGTTCGCCTGCTCTCATGGGGTCTCCCTTCGGGGGAGCCCCACCTAGTACTGGGAGGGTCCTGTTTCGGCAGTCCCTCCGAGGAAGTTGGGTCCGTGTCGGCTTCGGTTGCTCGGACCACAGTACCTCAGTCCCCGTCTGGAGCCTAACGCCCCGGGGGATCAGGGTTTGGGTCCCTCTTCACAGGAGGACCACTTGACGTTGCACCCGTCTGCACGTTTTTGTGAACACTCTTTATGTGTGTGCACATTTTTTCTGCACCGGGTGGAGTTTTTTGGGTGTGTTCACACGCCATAGGCTTTTAAAAAAAAAAAAAATCATTGAGTCAGTCTACATGCTGGAACTGTGAACGGTTCGTTTCTTGCTGCTTTTACCTGGTGTTTTTCACTTTACAGTGTTTGCACTGAAGCACAAGTGCACTTAATATATGTTTGTGGACTTTTTTGTTTTTGTATTTTGTTTCATTTGAACGTCTGAGTGTTTACACACATATATATATATATACACTTGATGTGTACTGTACAATAGCAAGGGTTGATTTAGCGCATTCATCCTATTTTATCATGGGAAATGTAGTTCCAAAACATCTGGGGTGCCGAGGTTCGCCATCACTCGCCTAGGCTATAAGAAGACCAAGACCCTAAAACTGAGCTGCAGCACGGTGGCCATGACCATACAGCGGTATAAAAGGACAGGTTCCACTCAGAACAGGCCTCGCCATGGTCGAATTACAGCGGAGACTCTGAGCCAGGCCTTCTCATCCAACATCAGTGCCCGACCTCACAAATGTTTTTCTGGAAGAATGGTGAAACATTCCCATACCAGCCCTCAAAATTTCACTCGCTTGCTCACATTTTGCGAGTAAATTTTGAGGGCTGGCGAGTGTGGGCTGCCTGGGAGCAGAGGGGGCGAGCAAGGAGAGGAGAGTCGCTGCTGCAGCTGCTGCTGTCGCCGCCGCCTGTTTGTTAATAGCGCGGGGAACATTACAGCTTTCAATTCAATAGCTGTGTTCCCCGTGTCATATACAGCGCCTCCCCCTTTTCCGGGCACTTTTTTCATAGACAGATCACCCATCCCAGGATTGGATGGGTGATCTGTCTATCAAAGATTCCCGGACAAGGGGGAGGGGTTGTATATGAAGCTCACGGCGGCGGCAGCTATTGATTTGAAAGCTGTAATGTTCCCCGCGGTTTGAACAACGCGGCGGCGGCGGCTCCGGCTCCTCTCCTACCCTACCCTACCCTACCCTACTCAGCACAGGTAGGCTGCATTGTGGGGGGAACTCCTGGCTGCTATTGTGGAGGGAACTCCTGGCTGCAAAATAGGGACATTTTGCTGCACTGGGGACACATGCTGCATTGGTAGACATGGGCAGGCTGCATTTTTGGGCACGGATAAAGTTGTTGTTAATATTTATTTTTATAACTTCTGCATAAAACATTTAAGTGCCATTTCATGAGATTTATGAGGGCGTGTCTAGGTGCGGGATTGGGGGCGGGACATGGTAGGGGTTGGACGGGGCAACTGGTGGCGAGTATGCTTTGAGGCCTGGCTAGTAGCTCAGGACTTGAAATTTTGAGCCCTGCCATAGACACCCTCCTAAACCTTGTGGACGGCCTTCCCAGAAGAGGTGAAGCTGTTATAGCTGCAAAGGGCGGGGCCAACTCAATATTCAACCCTACAGACTAAGACTGGGATGTTATTAAAGGTCATGTGTGTGTAAAGGCAGGCGTCCCAATACTTTTGGTAATCTGGTGTATGATGCAGCGTTTCTTCAACTTCCAGCAATCAGGCAAAACTAAAAGATACATTTTTTTTTGGGGGGGGGGGGGGGTGGATACTCCTTTACTATGGAAGGTAGCAGCCAAGAGGTTTAGTGTTGGGAGGATTAGAATGTTCTCTAACACAGATTCAGTGTGACAACTAAAAACCTAAGTTATGTGAAACGCGCCGGTTGGGGGGGGAAATAAACATCTATTCATCCAACTTGTTGACATTTGTGATGCATTTTCTCATGTCCCCGCGGCGTGCGCTGCGTAGACGTTGTGGGATGCTGACGTGCGGCGTTACGTCAAGCGCTTGCAACCAGTTGTAGAGATTAGGACACAGATTGATATCGCTGAGCCAACATTCCAGGAGTCCCACAAAGCGTCATTCACACTCGTGTCCCCCCCGTACATCACAGAGGAATAACAACTTTGGGAGGGCAAGAAATTCTTGCGATTTTTTTTTGGGGGGGGGGGCAATGAATTCTTGCGACTTTTTTTGGGGGGGAGGCAAGGAATTCTTGTGACTTTTTTTTTGGGGGGGGGGGGGGTGGAAGGAATTCTTGTGATTGTTTTGGGAGGGGCAGGGAATTCTTGCAATTTTTTTGGGGAGGGGCAAGGAATTCTTGTGATTGTTTTGGGGAGGGGCAAGGAATTCTTGCAATTTTTTTGGGGGGGGGGCAAGGAATTCTTGCGATTTTTTTGGGGAGGGGCAAGGAATTCTTGCAATTTTTGGGGGGGGGCAAGGAATTCTTGCGATTTTTTTCCTAACTTTTATCAGGACGAGGAATCGGGTGATCTGTCAAGTCGTCTTCAGATGGACCTCAGACCCCTCGTCTCTTCATACTGTATTCCTGGGATCTGTTTCCATGATGATCGGTGAAACGCGGCGGCAACCAGGTCCCCTGAGCAACGCAAACATGTTAAAATTATAAATCCAAAATTATTTTGAGACGCCAAAAATTATGGGGGGGGGGGGGTTGAGATTTACTAAAACTGGAGCGTGCAAAACCTGGTGCAGCTCTGCATGATAACCAATCGGCTTCCAGGTTTTATTGTCAAAGCTTCATTGAACAAACTGAAGTTAGAAGCTGATTGGCTCCCATGCACGGCAGCACCAGATTCTGAGCGCTCCAGTTTTAGTAAATCCCCCCCCCCCATGTTTTTTATGTGTAACCCAGATAATGACAACAAATGAACACACATCAGGAGGATTTCTAATAAATGGAGTCAGTTTGATGAAATGGCCATAAATATGAGGGACATGAAACCAAAAACTGAGCGCCAATGAATGAAGATCTCTTGGGGTATAGGGGATTATCATATTTATGGCGTAAATCTGCATACACTTCTTGGGTACTTTACACTAAGCGGGTACCTGGTATAAATATGAGGGGGTACCTGGTATAAATATGAGGGGGTACCTGGTATAAATATAAGGTGGTACCTGGTATAAATATGAGGGGGTACCTGGTATAAATATGAGGTGGTACCTGGTATAAATATGAGGTGGTACCTGGTATAAATGTGAGGGGGTACCTGGTATAAATATGAGGTGGTACCTGGTATGAATGTGAGGGGGTACCTGGTATAAATATGAGGTGGTACCTGGTATAAATATGAGGGGGTACCTGGTATAAATATGAGGTGGTACCTGGTATAAATATGAGGGAGTACCTGGTATAAATATGAGGGGGTACCTGGTATGAATATGAGGGGGTACCTGGTATGAATGTGAGGGGGTACCTGTTATAAATGTGAGGTGGTACCTGGTATGAATATGAGGTGGTACCTGGTATAAATGTGAGGTGGTACCTGGTATGAATGTGAGGTGGTACCTGGTATGAATGTGAGGGGGTACCTGGTATAAATGTGAGGGGGTACCTGGTATGAATATGAGGTGGTACCTGGTATAAATATGAGGTGGTACCTGGTATAAATATGAGGTGGTACCTGGTATAAATGTGAGGGGGTACCTGGTATAAATATGAGGGGGTACCTGGTATAAATATGAGGGGGTACCTGGTATAAATATGAGGGGGTACCTGGTATAAATGTGAGGGGGTACCTGGTATAAATGTGAGGGGGTACCTGGTATGAATATGAGGTGGTACCTGGTATGAATGTGAGGGGGTACCTGGTATAAATATGAGGTGGTACCTGGTATAAATATGAGGGGGTATCTGGTATAAATATGAGGTGGTACCTGGTATGAATATGAGGTGGTACCTGGTATAAATGTGAGGGGGTACCTGGTATGAATGTGAGGGGGTACCTGGTATGAATGTGAGGGGGTACCTGGTATGAATATGAGGTGGTACCTGGTATAAATGTGAGGGGGTACCTGGTATGAATGTGAGGGGGTACCTGGTATGAATATGAGGTGGTACCTGGTATGAATGTGAGGGGGTACCTGGTATGAATGTGAGGGGGTACCTGGTATAAATGTGAGGGGGTACCTGGTATAAATGTGAGGGGGTACCTGGTATGAATATGAGGTGGTACCTGGTATGAATGTGAGGGGGTACCTGGTATGAATGTGAGGGGGTACCTGGTATAAATGTGAGGGGGTACCTGGTATAAATGTGAGGTGGTACCTGGTATGAATATGAGGTGGTACCTGGTATGAATGTGAGGTGGTACCTGGTATAAATATGACGTGGTACCTGGTATAAATGTGAGGGGGTACCTGGTATAAATATGAGGTGGTACCTGGTATAAATATGAGGGGGTACCTGGTATAAATATGAGGTGGTACCTGGTATAAATATGAGGGGGTACCTGGTATGAATATGAGGTGGTACCTGGTATAAATATGAGGGGGTACCTGGTATGAATGTGAGGGGGTACCTGGTATAAATGTGAGGGGGTACCTGGTATAAATGTGAGGTGGTACCTGGTATAAATGTGAGGTGGTACCTGGTATGAATATGAGGTGGTACCTGGTATGAATGTGAGGGGGTACCTGGTATAAATATGAGGGGGTACCTGGTATAAATGTGAGGGGGTACCTGGTAAAAAAATGAGGTGGTACCTGGTATAAATATGAGGTGGTACCTGGTATGAATATGAGGGGGTACCTGGTATAAATGTGAGGGGGTACCTGGTATGAATATGAGGGGGTACCTGGTATGAATATGAGGGGGTACCTGGTATAAATATAAGGTGGTACCTGGAATAAATATGAGGTAATACAGGGGTACACATCCTAACACACCTCACACACACCCTTCCAGGCTGCTGTAAATATGGCAGAAGGAAGAATATTCTCTTATTGGCTGAGGGCCACAACTCAGGTCAAATCATTTGCTGTTATTTAGAAACATTCAACCCAGAATAAGTGCCAGGAAAACAGACTGACTGGAAATAAACCCAACTCACACAAGGCAAGCAGGAAGCCATGATACCCGGGCACACAGGAGAGGACACCCTGTACACCCGGCTTCAGTGCCATAGAGGAACACGGCAAGCCCCGCCCCCTCCAGTGCTCCAGGTGGGCGGAGGCCAGTCCAAGACGTCTCTGGTTGATGATGTCATTAGGAGGAAAGGCTGCTTCTGGAAGAGAGTTTGAGGTGAGGGTGAGCCAGGCAATATGGCTGCCAATGGATAGAGGAGGGTGTACAGAGGTGTACATTGCTTGTTAGTGGGTTGTGAGCAGAGAAATTAAATTGAATATTGTGCTTTTTATTAGAAAGTACATGTCATCTCATATCCTATCTCCTCAGAACATGTCACCTCATATCCTATCTCCTCAGAACATGTCACCTCATATCCTATCTCCTCAGAACATGTCACCTCATATCCCATTACCTCAGAACATGTCACCTCATATCCCATCTTCTCAGAACATGTCACCTCATATCCTATCTCCTCAGAACATGTCACCTCATATCCCATTACCTCAGAACATGTCACCTCATATCCTATCTCCTCAGAACATGTCACCTCATATCCCATTACCTCAGAACATGTCACCTCATATCCTATCTCCTCAGAACATGTCACCTAATATCCCATTACCTCAGAACATGTCACCTCATATCCTATCTCCTCAGAACATGTCACCCCATAACCCATCTCCTCAGAACATGTCACCTCATATCCTATCTCCTCAGAACATGTCACCCCATAACCCATCTCCTCAGAACATGTCATCTCATATCCCATCTCCTCAGAACATGTCACCTCATATCCTATCTCCTCAGAACATGTCACCTCATATCCCATCACCTCAGAACATGTCACCTCATATCCTATCTTCTCAGAACATGTCACCTCATATCCCATTACCTCAGAACATGTCACCTCATATCCCATCTCCTCAGAACCTGTCACCTCATATCCCATCTCCTCAGAACATGTCACCTCATATCCTATCTCCTCAGAACATGTCACCTCATATCCCATTACCTCAGAACATGTCACCTCATATCCTATCTCCTCAGAACATGTCACCTAATATCCCATTACCTCAGAACATGTCACCTCATATCCTATCTCCTCAGAACATGTCACCCCATAACCCATCTCCTCAGAACATGTCACCTCATATCCCATCTCCTCAGAACATGTCACCTCATATCCTATCTCCTCAGAACATGTCACCTCATATCCCATCACCTCAGAACATGTCACCTCATATCCTATCTTCTCAGAACATGTCACCTCATATCCCATTACCTCAGAACATGTCACCTCATATCCTATCTCCTCAGAACATGTCACCTCATATCCCATTACCTCAGAACATGTCACCTCATATCCCATCTCCTCAGAACCTGTCACCTCACATCCCATCTCCTCAGAACCTGTCACCTCACATCCCATCTCCTCAGAACATGTCACCCCATATCCTATCTCCTCAGAACATGTCACCCCATAGCCCATCTCCTCAGAACATGTCATCTCATATCCCATCTCCTCAGAACATGTCACCTCATATCCTATCTCCTCAGAACATGTCACCTCATATCCCATTACCTCAGAACATGTCACCTCATATCCCATCTCCTCAGAACCTGTCACCTCACATCCCATCTCCTCAGAACCTGTCACCTCACATCCCATCTCCTCAGAACATGTCACCCCATATCCTATCTCCTCAGAACATGTCACCCCATAGCCCATCTCCTCAGAACATGTCATCTCATATCCCATCTCCTCAGAACATGTCACCTCATATCCTGTCTCCTCAGAACATGTCATCCTAGTCCCCTCATTTCTTCTCCTGGTGTCCCCTAATTTCTTGTCCTGGTGTCCCCTAGTCCACTCGTTTCTTGTCCTGGTGTCCCCTCGTTTCTTGTCCTGGTGACCCCTAATCCCCTCGTTTCTTGTCCTGGTGTCCCCTAGTCCCCTCATTTATTTTCCTGGTGTCCCCTAGTCCCCTTGTTTCTTGTCTGGGTGTCCCCTAGTCCCCTCGTTTCTTTTCCTGGAGACCCCTAGTCCCCTCGTTTCTTGTCCTGGTGTCCCCTAGTCCCCTTGTTTCTTGTCTGGGTGTCCCCTAGTCCCCTCGTTTCTTTTCCTGGAGACCCCTAGTCCCCTCGTTTCTTGTCCTGGTGTCCCCTAGTCCCCTCGTTTCTTGTCCTGGTGTCCCCTAGTGCCCTCGTTTCTTGTCCTGGTGACCCCTAGTCCCCTCGTTTCTTGTCCTGGTGACCCCTAATCCCCTCGTTTCTTGTCCTGGTGTCCCCTAGTCCCCTTGTTTCTTGTCCTGTGACCCCTAGTCCCTTCATTTCTTGTCTTGTGTCCCCTTGTTTTTTGTTCTGGGGTCACTTAGTCCTCTCATTTCTTGTCCTGGTGTCCCCTAATCCCCTCGTTTCTTGTCCTGGTGTCCCCTAGTCCCCTCGTTTCTTGTCCTGGTGACCCCTAATCCCCTAGTTTCTTGTCCTGGTGTCCCCTAGTCCCCTCGTTTCTTGTCCTGGTGTCCCCTAGTCCCCTAGTTTCTTGTCCTGGTGACCCCTAATCCCCTAGTTTCTTGTCCTGGTGACCCCTAATCCCTTTGTTTCTTGTCCTGGTTTCACAGGAAACGCAAATGTCCAGAAATCCCGGAGAGCAATACAAACCTGACACAGGTTCTAACCCGTCCCCACTCTTATCAACAAAAAAAAAATCTTTTGTGTTCGGAGTTGGACTTTAAAAGCGGCAGTTGTCATCATCCTGTGGGATTACTTGGCAGGAAGTCAGCTGTGCAGAAAAAAATGTCTTTCCCACAATACAAGCTTTATCTCACTAATCCCATAATAAGCTCCTGATACTATTACGCATTTATCCAACGAGCGCCATAAAGGGTTCCTTTTACATAAAACCGGCGTGTCGTTTACGTCTGTGGCCCTTTAAAGGAGACATCTGGTGGAGGAAGAGGTTAATTAGGACAAATGTTTTTTTGTTTTGTTTTTGTATTGGAGATGAAAGGGTGCGGGAAGGATGTGGAAGGTGCAGTGACAATGCTGGAGATTCCATAGGAATGCATTGTCCGCTAGTAGCTTTCCCGCTGATCTGTCAAACTACCACAAACAAGGAGGCTTTTGTTCCGACTAAACTGTTCCTAATGATCTTCTTTGTAAACAGTCACACCAAGCAGCTCAGGGCCCAAACAAGTCTCCCATTGAAGTCCTCGCTGAAAAGGGAGAACAGTAGGACCAGGGAAAGGTGGCGGAGACAGTGATGGAGAGACGGGCAGATGGAGAGTCGTCTGCACCTGTCTGCTGGAAGTAGCGTCAGCCGCTGATCTGTCATCATATACGATGCCCAGTTACTCTACGCATTCCCTCACGGAAAGTCAACAGAAGTCACAACTACCTGGACTGGTCCCATGACCAGTGCGTCCCAACCTCTAGTACCCAAAACAGGTCCTGTTTTCGGGATTTCTTTCACCTTGCACTGGGTGGTTTATGGCTGTAAACCCTTACCTATATCCAGTGAAGTGACTGGCCTCAGGTGATTCAGAGGCACTGAGCTCAATGGACAACTTGGAGCCTTGGACCAATGGTAAAGTACCATTGGCCCTCGTTTCTTGTCCTGGTGTCCCCTAGTCCCCTCATTAATTGTGCTGATGTGCTATAGTCCACTCATTCCTTGTCCTGGTGTCCCCTAGTCCCTTCATCTCTTGTCCTGGTGTCTTTTAGTCCCCTCATTTATTTTCCTGGTGACCCTTAGTACCCCAGTTTCTTCTCCTGGTGACCCCTAGTCCCCTCATTTCTTGTCCTGGTGTCCCCTCATTTCTTGTCCTGGTGTCCCACAGTCTCCTCATTTATTGTCCTGGTGTCCCATAGTACCTTAATTTCTTGTTCTGGTGTCCCCTAGTCCTCTCATTTATTGTCATGGTGTCCCCTCATTTCTTGTCCTGGTGGCCCCTTGTCCCCTCATTTCTTGTCCTGCTGTACCCTAGTCCCCTTATTTATTGTCCTGGTGTCCTATATTACCCTCATTTCCTGTCCTGGTGTCCCCTAATCCCCTAATTTCTTGTCCTGGTGTCCCCTAGTCCTCTCTTTTCTTGTCATGGTGTCCCTTTGTCCCCTCTTTTTTTGTCTTGGTGTCCCCTAGTCCCCTCATTTCTTGTCCCGGTGACCCCTTGTCCCCTCATTTCTTGTCCTGGTGACCCCTTGTCCCCTCATTTCTTGTCCTGGTGACCCCTTATCCCCTCATTTCTTGTCCTGGTGTCCCCTAGTCCCCTCATTTCTTGTCCTGGTGTGCCTTAGTCCCCTCATTTCTTGTCCTGGTGTCCCCTAGTTCCCTAATTTCTTGTCCTGCTGTCCCCTGGTCCCTTCATTTATTGTCTTGTGTCCCCTAGTCCCCTTGTTTCTTGTCCTGCTGTCCCCTAGTCCCTTCATTTCTTGTCCTGCTGTCCCCCTGTCCCTTAATTTCTTGACCTGGTGTCCCCTTGTCCCCTCATTTCTTGACCTGGTGTCCCATTGTCCCCTCATTTCTTGTCCTGGTGTCCCCTTGTCCCATCATTTCTTGTCCTGGTGTCCCCTAGTCCTCTCATTTCTTCTTCTGGTGTCCCATAGTCCTCTCATTTCTTCTTCGGTGTCCCCTAGTCCCCTCATTTCTTGTCCTGCTGTCCCCTCATTTCTTGTCCTGCTGTCCCCCTGTCCCTTAATTTCTTGACCTGGTGTCCCCTTGTCCTCTCTTTTCTTGTCATAGTGTCCCTTTGTCCCCTCTTTTTTTGTCTTGGTGTCCCCTAGTCCCCTAATTTCTTGCCCTGGTGTACCCTAGTCCCTTCATTTATTGTCTTGTGTCCCCTAGTCCCCTTGTTTCTTGTCCTGGGGTCACTTAGTCCTCTCATTTCTTGTCCTGATGGCTCATAGTCCCTTCATTTCTTGTCCTGCTGTCCCCTAGTCCCTTCATTTCTTGTCCTGCTGTCCCCCTGTCCCTTAATTTCTTGTCCTGGTGTCCCCTTGTCCCCTCATTTCTTGTGTACCCGGTGGGCAAGTGGTTAAATGGACTGTAGTGCAAATCTGCAAAAAAAGCACTAAAAATGCCATAGGTGTGAATCAGGCCTAAGTCAGCACAGGCCTCAGATCCTTTCAGCAAGTGATAAAAAAAAAACGTAGACCTGGAGTTCTCAGAGGGAGTTTATGAATCCTGAGAATCTTCTCCTTGTTAAAATAGTCTTTTTTTTTTTTTTTTAGTGGCAGATCCCAACGACCCGCAACCTCGGAGCAATGACCCGTGATGCTGCTGAGCCGCCTCAGTCCCGCTATTCCCTGCGTTTTAATAGACTGGCGGCAGTAAAGCTGAGGAGGCGCTCATCCATGCAGGCTGTCGTCTTTTTTTTTTTTTTTTAAAGCTTCTTTTTGCACTTCTAGGTAGGTTAGGCAATCGCATTTTTCTCTGATTCGCGGCTTTCATCCCGTCTGACCCCCAAGGTCATTGTCCTCCTTTATTTTTTTAGCTTTTGTATCTGGGAATTACATATTTAAAAGTGAACTTGGGAATTTATTTTTGTTTATTGTAAAAAAAAAAAAAAAAAAAAATTTATGGTCAGAACAAAACAAAAAATGTGTAAAAAACATATACTTTGGTAAATATAAAATGTAACATTTTCAAAATAATAAATATCAACCACTTCGTTACCGGGCACCTAAACCCCCTTCCTGCCCAGACCAATTTTCAGCTTTCAGCGCTGATGCATTTTGAATGACAATTGCGCGGTCATACAACACTGTACCCAAATTTATATTTTTTTTATTTTTTCCCCACAAATAGAGATTTATTTTGGTGGTATTTGATCACCTCTGCGTTTTTTTTTTTTTTGCGCTAGAAACAAAAAAGACAGACAATTTTGAAAAAAAAACACAATGGGGCAGATCCACAGAGATCTGCACCGGCGCATTGATTTCAATGGGCAGGAGCGCATTAGGAGCGGCGAGTTCACCACTCCTAATGTGCTCCAAAGAAGCTGCTGGCGGGACTTTTTCTGACGCCGTGCCAGCGCACCGCTCCAGTGTGAAAGGCCTTTGACACTGGAGTGAATGGAGCAGCTGTTTTAGAGCGGTTTGCAGGCGCTATTTTTAACACTATAGTGCCTACAAAATGCCCTCAGTGTGAAAGGGGTCTTAACCACTTGCCGCCCGCCAATGACAGATTGACGGCGGCAAAGTGGTTGTAAAATCCTGACTGGACGTCATATGACGTCCTCAGGATTCTGAGCCGCTGCGCGCCCCCGGGGGCGCGCATCGCGGCGATCATTGTTGCAGGGTGTCAGTCTGACACCCCGCAACACTGATCTCGGTAAAGAGTCTCTCACGGAGACTCTTTACCACGTGATCAGCCGTGTCCAACCACGGCTGATCACGATGTAAACAGGAAGAGCCGTTGATGGCTCTTCCTCACTCGCGTCTGATAGACGCGAGTAGAGGAGAGCCGATCGGCGGCTCTCCTGACAGGGGGGGTTCGCACTGATTGTTTATCAGCGCAGCCCCCCCTCGGATCGCCACATGGACCACCAGGGAAGCCCACCCTGGAGCACCAGGCAAGGGCAGAAAAAAAAAGGGGGGGGGGGAAAGTCTGAAAATAAATAAATAAAAAGTCTGGAAAAAAAAAAGATGCCATCAGTGCCCACAAATAGGCACTGACTGGCAACATAAGTAAATCAGTGCCACCCCACAGTGTCCATCAGTGCCGCCCCACAGTGTCCATCAGTGCCACCCCACAGTGTCCATGAGTGCCACCCCTCAGTGCCACCCCACAGTGCCCATCTGTGCCACCCATAAGTGCTGCCCATGAGTGCCCATCTGTGCCGCCTATGAGTGCCCAGTGCCGCCCATGAGTGCCCATCAGTGCCGCCCATCAGTGCGGCCTATGTGTGCCCATCAGTGCCGCCTATGTGTGCCCATCAGTGCCGCCTATGAGTGCCCATCAGTGCCACATACCAGCGCCGCCAATCAGTGCCACCTCACCTGTGCCCGTCAGTACTACCTCATCGATGTCCATCAGTGCCATCTCATCTGGGCCCATCAGTGCCGCCATATCAGTGCCCGTAATTGAAAGAGAAAACTTACTTATTTACAAAAAAAATTACAGAAAAAAATAAAAACTTATTTTTTTTCAAAATTTCCAGTCTTTTTTTAGTTGTTGCGCAAAAAAAAATATCGCAGAGGTGATCAAATACCACCAAAAGAAAGCTCTATTTGTGGGGAAAAAAGGACGCCAATTTTGTTTGGGTACAGTGTAGCATGACCGCGCAATTGTCATTCAAAGTGCGACAGTGCTGAAAGCTGAAAATTGGCTTGGGCGGGAAGGTGCGTAAGTGCGCTGTATGGAAGTGGTTAATATATTCAAAATATTAAATATTAGTACATTACAGCAGTAGTCTGCTGAATTTCGATACTAGGGGAGGGGAGGACAACCATGAAGCCCCTCTTTTAAGCAGGCAGGGTAACAAGCAGAGTCGTGGTCAGGAGGTAAGCCGAGGTCAATCCATAGGAGCAGCAGAGACAAGAAGTGGTGAGGAACTAAAGGTCAGGAGCAGGAAGGCTGAGCAGAAACAAGTCTATGGACAGGCCAGGTCAGCAACGGGAAAGCAGATCTCCGGATCAGGTTCAGGGTTCAAGTCATAGTGTAACAGCTGAAGACCATCCAGCAACTTCCTGGCTTACATAGGGTGCCACGATTCGGATTAGGTGTGCGTGTCAATAAGCATGCTCACATGACTTGCGCATGTCATCTTCTAAGGCCTTCCTGACAACGTCCCTTTTTTTTTTACTTGGACCTCTGGCAGTAGCCATGGTTTGTGAACACTCGAGCCAATCATTTCTCTTCTTTTTTTCTTTATGGAAAAATAAATAAAAAAATTCTCTTCTTTTTCCATCATTCTCTTTCTAAATTTACTTTATACTCATCTGCTTCATATTTTGAACTTCACATTTTTATATTCCCCAAAAACAACGATGACAACAACATGCAACCAGTGCTTTGGACGGAGCCCAGGCTCGCAAGATTGTCTTTTCTTTTCTTTTTTTTTTTTTTACTTTCGCCTGGTCTTGCTAATCGACTTTAAATATGGCTATTAATGACTTATTATCTTTGCGTGGATATAATGGAGACACTTATACCTCTTTAAGAGGGAGCCAAGGGCACGGTTAACTGGCGATAGCCGTAGCGCTAAGACATTAATGGAACATAGTTGTGCTTTATAAACACTTCAGAGCTTTTCCCCCATGAGACTCATTGCCCGCAGCAGTTAGCATTTGTCAGCATTAAGCGTTCCTCGCATCGGACTCACAAATAGGATTTGAGCGGGGTCAATTAGAAAGACCCTGAAAACATTTGAGATCACTTTTCTGTTCTTTTTTTTTTAGTCAGCCAATGTCTTCTGGTCTACCGCTGTAGATGTCTGGGGAAAATATAAAAACAAAGGGCCAGATTCACGTAGCTCAGCGGATCTATAGATCCGCTCGATCTACGTGAATTAAGATCCGCTCCCGCAAGTTTAGGAGGCAAGTGGCTAATTCACAAACCACTTACCTCCAAACTTGCGACGGCTGATTATAAATCCCCCGGCGGAATTCAAATTCCCCGGCTAGGGGAGTGTACTATTTAAATCAGGCGCGTTCCCGCGCCGATTTAAATGCGCAGGCGCCGTCCGGGGAATTTCCCCGGCGTGCATTGCTCCCACTGACGTCACTAGGACGTCAGTGGTTTCGACGTGAGCGGGACTTGCGACGCGCGTGTTCGTGAATCGGCGTACGCAAACGACGTTGGAAAATTAAAATTTGACGCGGGAACGCCAGCTATACTTAACATTGGCTGCGCCTGATAAAAGAAGGGGTAAGTATACGACGGGAAAGCCGATACGGAAACGACGTAAGAACACTGCGACGGGTCCGCGTACGTTCGTGAATTTGCGTATCTCGCTGATTTACATATTATTTATCGTAAATCATCGGGAACGCGCCCCGGCGCCATTTTTAAATTTAAAAAAAGAACCAACAGTGTAACACAGTGTAACACAGTGTATGAATCAGGCGCATAGATAGGACCAGTGTAAGTCAGAGATACGATGGGGGATCTGTAGATACACCGTCGTATCTCTTTGTGAATCTGGCCCAAAATGTTTAGTACATCTCTGTAATACACGTGCTGTTTAAAGCGGGGTTCTGGGCATGATTTAAAACATTTTTTGCAAGCTAAAATTAATCACATTAAATAGTCCCTAAAACATATTAACCACTTCCCGACGGCCGTACAACTTTATATGGCCGCAGGGTAGTTGTAAATCTCTGAGCCGCTGTCTTTTTACGGCCTCCACTCCTCCTGGCCACTGGGGGGCGCGCGAGCGCGCCAGCCCGCCGCGTCACTGAGATGCCGATGCGCGTGCCTGGCGGCCGCGATGTCCTCCGGGCACCCGCGATCGGCGGTTACACAAACAAGGACGTGGATCTGTGTGGCTCCGGCCACTTGCAGCGCCAGAGCCGCGAATCCGGAATAAATGCAGACATGTCAGCTCCCTCAGCGGTGACCGGAAGGCAACGCCGGTGTTCTGCCGATGAGTGTCCCCCCCGGCGGATTATGTACTGCGCAGGCGCGGCGCTTGCAGTACGAACCTGAACTGAGCCTCCGAAAATAGCCGAACATGTAGAGCTGAGAGTCGGCTCTAGACGGCGCCTGCGTGGACCTTGCTGGAAGTGGCCAATCGGCCTCACATCCTCGCTTCGCTCGCTCAGCCTCCTGGCTCTTTTTTTAACATCCTCCATGTCCACGGGGATGGTAAGGAATGAGCCTGGATGTCAGAAGTGTAGCCCAATTTGGTGACTCTCAGCTCTACATGTTCGGCTATTTTCGGATGCAAGCGCCGCGCCTGCGCAGTACATGGGGGACCTTTTTCGGCAAGACACCGGCGCTTCATTCTAAGGTAAGTATTTCATAATGAGCTAGTATCTTGTTTCAGCTGACAACGCAATGGGGTTATTTAATAAAAGCTGTGCAGGGTAGCCAATCAACTTCAGCTTGTATGGAAAATAATAAATACAAAAAACCTGGAAGCTGATTGGCTACCATGCACAGCTGCGCCAGATTTTGTACTCTCCAGTAAATACCCCCATTGTGTTGTCAGCTGAGACAAGATGTTAGGAGCTCACTGGCTTTCTGGCAAAGGGGCAGTTTCATTATTGGTGTCAGTGGGAGGAATAGTGCCCCATCATTGGTGTCAGTGGGAGGAATAGTCCCCCCATCATTGGTGTCAGTGCGGGGAATAGTGTCCCATCATTGGTGTCAGTGGGAGGAATAGTCCCCCCATCATTGGTGTCAGTGGGAGGAATAGTGTCCCATCATTGGTATCAGTGGGAGGAATGGTCGCCCATCATTGGTATCAGTGGGAGGATAAATGCCCCATCATTGGGAAGAATAATGCCCCATCATTGGTATCATTTGGAGAAATAGTACCCCACCATTGGTATCAGTGGGAGGAATAGTGTCCCATCAGTGGGAGGAATAGTGCCCCATCATTGGTATCAGTGGGAGGAATAGTGCCCCATCATTGGTATCAGTTTGAGGATAATTGCCTCATCATTGGTATCAGTGGGACGAATAGTGCCCCATCATTGGTATCAGTGGGAGGAATAGTGTCCCATCATTGGTGTCAGTGGGAGGAATAGTGTCCCATCATTGGTGTTAGTGGAAGGAATAGTGTCCCATCATTGGTGTCAGTGGGAGGAATAGTGTCCCATCATTGGTGTCAGTGGGAAGAATAGTGCCCCATCATTGGTGTCAGTGGGAGGAATAGTGTCCCATCAGTGGGAGGAATAGTGTCCCATCATTGGTATCAGTGGGAGGAATAGTGTCCCATCATTGGTATCAGTGGGAGGAATAGTGTCCCATCATTGGTATCAGTGGGAGGAATAGTGCCCCATCATTGGTGTCAGTGGGAGGAATAGTGTCCCATCATTGGTGTCAGTGGGAGGAATAGTGTTTCATCATTGGTGTCAGTGGGAGGAATAGTGTTCCATCATTGGTATCAGTGGGAGGAATAGTGTCCCATCATTGGTATCAGTGGGAGGAATAGTGTCCCATCATTGGTATCAGTGGGAGGAATAGTGCCCCATCATTGGTGTCAGTGGGAGGAATAGTGTCCCATCATTGGTGTCAGTGGAAGGAATAGTGCCCCATCATTGGTGTCAGTGGGAGGAATAGTGCCCCATCATTGGTGTCAGTGGAAGGAATAATACCCCATTGTTGATAGCTGAGGGAGGAATAGTGTCTCAAGGGACGGAGCATGTAAAGGATCACATCCAGGCCATTGGCTGCAGTTTGGAAACCACTGGGCTAGTTGACGCTGGACGTCCTCCAGCCTGGAAATGAGGGCGGGGCTCTATCTGACTTGCTGCAGCTTCTAATGCACATTACGAGAAGCTCACAGTGTGCAGTGAAATCAGAGGAGGCCGCTTCAGTCCAGGAGAGGAGCCGCTACAACTGTGCAAGACTGGAGGTCATCATACTTAACATTCTTTGGCCTGGTTGGCAGCCATGAGAAGTTGATTAGAAATGAAGAGGGATTCTGGAGATGATTGTTGATCCCGCTCTGTCATGGATTGGATTCCAGTGGAGAGCGCTCTTCTTCTTCTGCTTCTTCTTCCTCTTCTGCATGCCCTCCCCGTCCCCCATCCCCCATTACCCACACATAACACAGGAGTTGTCACCTTACACGAAGATGTCCACATTTTTTTTTGGGGGGGGGGGGGGAGAGGTTTGTTCCATTCCTCTGACAAAAGGGGGTTACATGCAGGGGTGTATTTAGGTTTTGTGCTGCCCTAGGCCTGGTGAAACTTGCGCACCCCCTACTTTATATATGACGCACCCCTTCCTTTTTAAGACTCGTCCTGTCATTTTAATGGGATGAGGACAGAGGGATAGGGTGGGATGAGGACAGGGGGACAGGGTGGGATGAGGACAGGGGGACAGGGTGGGATGAGGACAGGGGGACAGAGTGGGATGAGGACAGGGGGGCAGGGTGGGATGAGGACAGGGGGGCAGGGTGGGATGAGGACAGGAGGACAGAGAGATAGGGTGGGATGAGGACAGAGGGATAGGGTGGGATGAGGACAGGGGGACAGGGTGGGATGAGGACAGGGGGACAGGGTGGGATGAGGACAGGGGGACAGAGTGGGATGAGGACAGGGGGGCAGGGTGGGATGAGGACAGGAGGACAGAGAGATAGGGTGGGATGAGGACAGAGGGATAGGGTGGGATGAGGACAGGGGGACAGGGTGGGATGAGGACAGGGGGACAGAGTGGGATGAGGACAGGGGGACAGAGTGGGATGAGGACAGGGGGGCAGGGTGGGATGAGGACAGGGGGGCAGGGTGGGGTGAGCACAGGTGGACAGGGTGGGATGAGCACAGAGGGACAGGGTGGGATGAGCACAGAGGGACAGGGTGGGATGAGCACAGGGGGACAGGGTGGGATTAGGACAGGGGGGCAGGGTGGGGTGAGCACAGGTGGACAGGGTGGGATGAGCACAGAGGGACAGGGTGGGGTGAGCACAGAGGGACAGGGTGGGATGAGCACAGGGGGGCAGGGTGGGATGAGCACAGGGGGGCAGTGTGGGATGAGCACAGAGGGACAGGGTGGGATGAGCACAGGGGGGCAGGGTGGGATGAGCACAGGGGGGCAGGGTGGGATGAGCACAGGGGGGCAGGGTGGGATGAGCACAGGGGGACAGGGTGGGATGAGCACAGGGGGACAGGGTGGGATGAGCACAGAGGGACAGGGTGGGATGAGCACAGAGGGACAGGGTGGGATGAGCACAGGGGGGCAGGGTGGGATGAGCACAGGGGGACAGGGTGGGATGAGGACAGGGGGACAGGGTGGGATGAGCACAGGGGGGCAGGGTGGGATGAGGACAGGGTGGGATGAGCATAGGGGGCTTTTTTGCCGCCCCCCGCAAAGTGCCGCCCTAGGCCTGGGCCTTGTCGGCCTAGGCCATAATACATCTCTGGTTACATGCTCAGCTTCGTAATCTGTGCCCAGAACAAGAAGAAGAAAGATTTTCGTCATTTTTGGTTAGCAGAGAGCAAAGCTTTTGATCATTCTTGTCTGGCAGCCAAGCACTTGACTTTCCAGTTAGAGAGAAGAAAGAAAAAAAAAAAAACTCGAAACAACAGATGACAGCATTTTCATTTCAGCTCCTATTACCAGTTTATTACATGTTACCATCCAGCCTCAAATACAAACCAGCTGTGTCCTCCCCTCGTTTACCCAATGTAGCCTCAGATGGGAGATACCACGGGGCGCTGCGATCGCAGGGACAACCCCCCCCCCTACCAGAACCGCTTCAATATGGGCCCTGCTGATTGTAGTGGCCGCTTTTATGTTGCTGCCTCCTGCAATTCCCGACCCCTGTTATCAGCATGACTTTTTTTTTTTTTTCCTGATTAAAGGAGAGCGCCGGAGAAACCCTCTTTCGGGCCAGGTTCACACTGGTCTGACATACGCTCCGTCTTCGAAAAAGCGCAAGTCGCATGACATGTCAAAATCAATAGTTTCTCTATGAGATCCGTCTTAAAGTGGAGTTCCACCCATTTTTTTATGTTTGTCTGTGCTGCATGCCCTAATCTCATAGTGTTCTGAATGGACAATTTTTTTTTATTTTGTTGCTTGTAAATACCTTTATTTTGTAGTCCTTCATTACTTCCTCCTCCTTATTAGCCTAGGCTATTAAGTCACAAGGCTATTCGCAAAGGTTTCTGGGATAGGCATCATGTATCCCAGTAGTCCTTGCAAATAGCCTATTTGCATAGAGAAGGGGCGGCAACTTCCTCTGACACTCCCGTTGCTATGGAAACCTGACTGAAACCTATTACATCACTTGTGCAGCACTGAGCATGTGCGAGATCTGCAAGACTGAAATCCAGGAAGTCATACAGTCTGGCTTCATGATGCCCACACTTAAGATGGCCACGGTCTTTTTCTTGATTGTAAACAAACTAAATGCTCTAACAACCTAACAAAACAGACCTTAGTTTACAGACTAACTTTAGTAGACTACCGTATTTATCGGGGTATAGCGCGCTCCTAAAGTTGCCCCCATTCCTGTGGAAAAAAATAGTTTTTTGTACTTACAGTTTTGGTGTCTTGCGCGGTGTCCATCGGCGAATCCAGCGTCCGTCTGCGGCTTCGGATGTCCTCTTCGTCGGGTCCGGCGTCCTCGCGTCCTCCCCGCGAAAAAAAAGTGCGCGATATACGCCGATAAATACGGTACATTAAGCTTGTGTATTTATATTTAAAAAGTGAAATTGTGGGTGGAACTCCCCTTTAACTTGGCCCGACTTTGAAGAAGGTTCCAACACTACATTGGTCTGACTTTTAACCTCTTAAGACCCGGACCAATATGCAGGTTAAGGACCCTTTTTGCGATTCGGCACTGCGTCGCTTTAACTGACAGTTGCACGGTCGTGCGACGTGGCTCCCAAACAAAATTACGTACATATTCGCCAGCACACCATGGATGGTAGAGAACGTCCAAAAATGTATTGCAGTGAAAACATCACAAGGATTGCAACATTTCGAAGTCGCGCAGGACCTCTTCGTCAGGCAAGTGATACGTATCACTTGCCTGACGAAGAGGTCCTGCGCGACTTCGAAATGTTGCAATCCTTGTGATGTTTTCACTGCAATAAACTTTTGGACGTTCTCTACGATTCCATGGTGTGCTGGCGAATATGTACGTATGATTTTTGTTCCAGTTCAGCACCCATTTTTGTACACATTGGCCATTTCTCCAGGAAGGTGTGCGATTGGAATATTGACTAAGTCCCAAACAAAATTGGCGTCCTTTTTTTCCTACAAATAGAGCTTTCTTTTGGTGGTATTTGATCACCTCTGCGGTTTTTATTTTTTGCACTATAAACAAAAATAGAGCGACAATTAAAAAAAAAAAATGCAATATTTTTTACTTTTTGCCATAATAAATATCCCCCAAAAAAACGTATTTTTTTCCTCAGTTTAGGCCGATACGTATTTTTCTACCTATTTTTGGTAAAAAAAAATCGCAATAAGCGTTTTACATAACCCCTTCAGCGCCCCCTGTGGTTAACTCCCAAACTGCAACTGTCATTGACCATTGTCATTTTCAACCGTGAAAATGACAATGGTCCCAAAAATGTGTAAAAATTGTCCAAAGTGTCCGCCATAATGTCGCAGTCACGAAAAAAATCGCTGATCGCCGCCATTAGTAGTAAAAAAAAAAAAAATTAATAAAAAGGCAATAAAACTATCCCCTATTTTGTAAACGCTATAAATTTTGCGCAAACCAATCTATAAACGCTTATTGCGATTTTTTTTTACCAAAAATAGGTAGAAGAATACGTATCGGCCTAAACTGAGGAAAAAAAAATGTTTTTTATATGTTTTTGGGGGATATTTATTATAGCAACAAGTAAAAAATATTGAATTTTTTTCAAAATTGTCGCTCTTTTTTTTGTTTATAGCGCAAAAAATAAAAACCGCAGAGGTGATCAAATACCACCAAAAGAAAGCTCTATTTGTGGGAAGAAAAGGACGCCAATTTTGTTTGGGAGCCACGTCGCACGACCGCGCAATTGTCAGTTAAAGCGACGCAGTGCCGAATCGCAAAAACTGGCCAGGTCCTTTACCTGCCTAAAGGTCCGGGTCTTAAGTGGTTAAACTGGCAGTTCAGTTGGGTTTTCGCGACGTAATACAAAACGAGATCTGATCGGCCGGATTCGTGGGATGACGTATTTTTTTTTTTTTTTTATTTCATTAAGTTTTTTATAATAACCTTCTTGTTAGTTTTGAGTCAGACTACAGTCTTCTGTCATTTCATCGTCTTTTTTTTTTTCTAGGTCGCCCACAGACTTGCGTTACAGAAGCAAGCGGAAAGTGAAACACGTATCTCGCCATAAAGGAAGTCTTCATCATCCATAACGTGCGTGTCGAATCGGTAATGACCCCGTGTGTGCGTTTATGGCGGATTACGTTACCAGAGTTTGTGGAGAGTCGCCGCTCTGCTTCCGAACCAAAAAAAAAAAAGAAGAAAAAAAGCCAGTTAGAAAATAAAGGTCAAGGCCCCCGCGAGCGCTGCGGGGAAGTCCAAATGGTGAATTTATTTACCGCAAGTTGTTGGAGATTAAAAAAAAAAAAGGGCCGCTGGTTTCTGAAAACTCGGGTTTCTGTGGTTGGGCCGGATCAGAGGGAGAGGAAAGGGCGACACAGCTGGCTCCTGTTCCTTGACTTTTTTTTACCGTCGCTGGCTTACGTAAAGGGGATCTTCCCTTTGTTTTTGTGGTTGACTTGAACTTCTCATTATAGTTTTAAAGCTAGATTCAGGTACGGCGGCGCATCTTTCCGGCGGCGTAGCGCATCGTATTTACGCTGCGCCGCCGTAAGTCAGAGAGGCAAGTGCTGTATTCACAAAGCACTTGCCTCCTAACTTACGGCGGCGTAGCGTAAATGGGGCCGGCGTAAGCGCGCCTAATTCAAATGAGGATGAGGGGGACGTGTTTTATGTAAATGGGTGGTGACCCGACGTGATTGACGTTTTTTTTTACGAACGGCGCATGCAACGTCCGTGTACATATCCCAGTGTGCATTGCTCCAAAGTACGCCGCAAGGACGTATTGGTTTCGACGTGAACGTAAATTACGTCCGGCCCCATTCACGGACGACTTACGCAAACGACGTAAAATGTTCAAATTTCGACGCGGGAACGACGGCCATAGTTAACATTGACTAGGCCACCTAGGGGTCAGCTTTATCTTTACGCCGGCGTACCTCTTACGGAAACGACGTATCTTTACTGCGACGGGCGCACGTACGTTCGTGAATCGGCGTATCTAGTCATTTACATATTCTACGCCGAACTCAACGGAAGCGCCACCTAGCGGCCAGCGGAAAAATTGCACCCTAACATACGACGGCGTAGGAGACTTACGCCGCTCGTATCTTAGCCTAATTTAAGCGTATCTGGTTTACAGAATACGCTTAAATTTACGACGGCGCAGATTCAGATTTACGACGGCGTAACTCTCTCTGAATCTGGCTATTATATTTTAATGTTGCCCATTATTATGTTTTCAATAGAACTCGTCTTCAATCCGACCTCCTAGCCTTCTTTTCGGTCTTGCACAGTTGTACAGGTTCCTCTTCTGTACAGATATTGCTTACTCAGATTTCACGGCACATACGATATGTACAAAGACGGGGGGGAAACGCGCTTAACCACCCGAGCTCCGGAAAGGTTTTACTACCCACCCTTCATTACCAGGCCATTTTGTGCTATCTAGCACTGCGCTGCTTTAACTGGTAACAATGGCAGCTGGTAGTTTTTTGTTTGGGGGGCGTGGCAAACAAACACCCTCCCCCGCAGCACCTCAGATCCCCCACCCTCCCTCGCTGTCTGCCGGTCCACTGGCCCTTAACCCATCTAGGAAGTGGGCAAGGCTGTCTTAATGAGAGGGCACACCTGGGCACTGTCCAGGGACCCCAGCTGCATGGGGGGGCCCTGCACTTTCCCCAAAGCAGCTGGTCCTTGAGCCCACGCTGCCCCGAAATTGGGGGCCCTATGATGGCGCTGAGAGTGATAGATACACAGGGGAGGCAGTCTGCCTCCTACCTACTTGATGTCTGTTTACCAGCACTGTCATCATTGTAGGGGGCCCCAGAGCATTACTTTGCCCAGGGGTCCGTGATGCCATTAAGACGGCCCTGGAAGTGGGAATATCAGGCAGCGGCTCAGATCAGGCATCAGCGGGTATTGGGGCATCATCGGACAGCGGCTCCTGTGTCTTCACCTCCTCGCTACCGCTGTGCGTCTCCTCCCCTCCTCCTAGGCGTCCAATAGGGTATCAGACCCGCTTCCCGATTGGCTGGGATGAGGATCAGTTTTGCAACATTCAACATTGCAACACAACTGGGCCTCCCTTTTTTGAAGCCTATTAGAGCCTCTGGCTCACCCTAAAATCTTTTTCTTTTTTTCTAGCATGCCATCCAGCATACTAGCGTGAGCTACAGTATGCCTTTATTTAATTTTTTTGCGCCGTACTCACAGTTTAATCCTGTAGTTAAGTTTCAGACTCCCCGCGAGGAGTAGGCGTTCCTATGCAGAGGGGAACATGATTGACAGCCGGCTATGGCGCGTCACGCTTCCTGAAAATAGCCGAAATAGGACTTGGCTCTTCACGGCGCCTGCACAGTCAGCTCCTAGTCTGTGCGCAGGCGCCGTATAGCGCCGTGAAGAGCCGAGTCCTACTCCGGCTATTTTCGGGAAGCGTGACGCGCCATAGCCGGCCGTCAATCATGTTCCCCCTCTGCATAGGAACGCCCATTCCCCGTGGGGAGTCTGAAACGTAACTACGGGATTAAACTGTGAGTACGGCGCAAAAAATAAAAATAAAGGCATACTGTAGCTCACGCTAGTATGCTGGATTTAATGGTAGAAACTTGTTTTTTAGGGTGAACCACCGCTTTAAGTGGTTAAAACATTCTTGGTGCTCGTTATCGATCGCATAGTCCGGCAGGAAGGGGTAAGGAAACATTTCTTTATTATTATTATTGCCATTGAGCCTCTAGATATAAATGGTTAAAAATAAACAAACAAAGAGATTTTTTGTTGGCCTTGGTTTTCTCATCTCACATCGCTGTAAAGTGGATGACTGCCTTTTTCCGGTATTTATATCACAGGAGGGGCCCTCGGTAGCTCCAATTTACACTTGGCGTTATCCACAAGAGTCTGGTAATTTCCGTTAATGCCCTTTTTAAAAGCCCAGACATCCCTGTAATACGAATGGAATCCGACTTGTCAGATAGACATTCAATGGAGGTTAATCAGTAGAGAGCGCAGCAGCGTATGTTCATTCCTCTCTCTCTCTCTCTCTCTCCGCTCAGCCGCAGGTAGGATTAGAAGGTGGTTCAGGCGGGCCGAAAAAAGCTTTCACGCCGCGCTTGGCCAAACCAAACCTTTTTGCGACGGGGCCCTTTCGATGCTTAAAATGGTTTCTGGCACATCCGCGAATACCATTTCAGGCAGCTAATTCCACAATTTATTACCCGCTGTGAATAAAGAGAGATTTTTTTTTTCCGATTCATAACTTATTGCTTCCTCTCTTTAAAGTGAGGAGGAAACTGCTGGGTAGATGCGAACGGCCAGTTTCCTTTCGTTAAAAAGAAAGAGCATGTTTAATCGCTTAATTTTTTATTTATTTTTTGCCTTAATATACATGTGAAAGCCATCAAATCACTGGAAATGATCTTATCTACTGTATGTGTGTTAATGGTTCAAGGCTGAACTCCTCCGGGGCACAAAAAAACACTCATTGAAATGTATTCCTCAATAGCCGCAGAAGGATATAAATCCACTTGGCGTGGCACAAAACGCCTTTTTCGAACCCAGATGTTGTCTTGTAAAAGTAGCAGTGACATCATCCCTGTGCTGTACATAGCCTGTGCAGAGAGCAGAGTTGTGGGAGGGACCCAACGGGCCCCATCCACTACAGGAAAAACTAAAGGAGGGGGCGGAGACAAGACCAGTCACCCTGCACAAGAAGAGAGGCCGGCAGTGAGCGGTCTTTATTACAGGAGGGGGCGGAGACAAGATCAGTCACCCTGCACAAGGAGAGAGAGCAGCAGCGAGCTGTCTTTATTACAGGAGGGGGCGGAGACAAGACCAGTCACCCTGCACAAGGAGAGAGGCCGGCAGTGAGCTGTCTTTATTACAGGAGGGGGCGGAGACAAGACCAGTCACCCTGCACAAGGAGAGAGAGCAGCAGTGAGCGGTCTTTATTACAGGAGGGGGCGGAGACAAGACCAGTCACCCTGCACAAGGAGAGAGAGCAGCAGTGAGCGGTCTTTATTACAGGAAGGGGGCGGAGACAAGACCAGTCACCCTGCACAAGAATAGAGACCGGCAGTGAGTGGCCTTTATTACAGGAGAGGGCCGAGACAAGACCAGTCATTCTGCACATGAAGAGAGAACAGCAGTGATTGGTCTTTATTACAGGAGGGGGCGGAGACAAGATCAGTCACCCTGCACAAGGAGAGAGCAGCAGCGAGCGGTCTTTATTACAGGAGGGGGCGGAAACATGACCAGTCACCCTGCACAAGGAGAGAGAGCAGAAGTGATTGGTCTTTATTACAGGAGGGGGGCAGAGATAAGACCAGTCACCCTACACAAGGAAAGAGAGCAGCAGTGATTGGTCTTTATTACAGGAGGGGGCGGAGAACAGACCAGTCACCCTGCACAAGGAGAGAGAGCGGCAATGAGCGATCTTTATTACAGGAGGGGGTGGAGACAAGACCAGTCACCCTGCACAAGGAGAGAGAGCGGCAATGAGCGGTCTTTATTACAGGAGGGGGTGGAGACAAGACTCGTCAGCCTGCACAAGAAGAGAGAGCGGCAGTGATCAATCTTTATTTTATTTTAGGAGGGGGGCGGAGACAAGACCAGTCACCCTGCACAAGGAAAGAGAGCAGCAGTGAGCGGTCTTCATTACAGGAGGGGGCGGAGACAAGACCGGTCACCCTGCACAAGGCGAGAGAGCGGCAGTGAGCGGTATTTATTACAGGAGGGGGGCGGAGACAAGACCAGTCACCCATTACTAGTAATGGCGGCGAACAGTGACTTATAGCGCGACTGCGATATTGCAGTGGACAATCGGACGATAACTGACACGTTTGACATTGCAGGAACCAGTGACACTAACACAGTGATCAATGCAAAAAATATACACTGTCACTGTACTAATAACACTGGCTGGGAAGGGGGTTAAACATCTAGGGGCTATCAAAGGGCTAAATGTGTTCGTTGCCAGTGTTTTTGTGTACTGTATGTGCTGCTTTTACTAAGGTAGGGGATGGATTCTAGTCTCTGCTTTGCAGGAACACAGAATCCACCCCCCCCGTCAGAACGGAGATCTGTCTTTTTTACATAGGCAGATCCCCGTTCTGTGTTGTTTACTGACGATCGGCGGGTGCCGGAGGACATCGAGTGCCCGGCAACCCGCAGATCGGCTTTTGCTGTGAATATTCACAGCGGAAGTGCGCGCGCTCCCCCTGCAGGCAGAAGTGTGGGATCACACACACATATATATAGGGCCAGATCCACAGAAGAATTACGCCGGCGTATCTATTGATACGCCGCGTAATTTCAAAGTTCCCGCGTCGTATCTTTGTTTTGTATCTACAAAACAAGATACGACTGCATCTGGGCTCGATCCGACTGGCGTACGTCTTAGTACGCCGTCGGATCGTAGGTGCATTTTTGCGCCGGCCGTTAGGTGGCGTTTCCGTCGAAATCCGCATCGAGTATGCAAATGAGCTAGATACGGCGATCCACGAACGTACGTCCGGCCGGCGCATTTTTTTACGTCGACAAGAGTCTGGTAATTTCCGTTAATGCCCCTTTTAAAAGCCCAGACATCCCTGTAATACGAATGGACTTTCTTGGGCATCCTGAAGCCTTCTTCACAAATACAGTGGAAATTTTTTTTTTTAAGTTCATTTTCATGGCAAAGAGGGACTTGGTAATTAATTGCAATTCATCTGATCACTCTTCATAACATTCTGGAGTAAATGCAAATTACCATCATAAAAACTGAGGCAGCAGACTTTGTGAAAATGTATTATTTGTGTCCTTCTCAAAACTTTTGGCCATGGCTGTAGCTAGATGATTAGATACAATTTAGGAACCCATGTAATGAGTGCGGACAGAGGCTGCGATTCTGGGCAATGGCTGCTTTTTAATACTGACTGAGAGCTCCCCCTGCTGTTCGTTGACAAGTAGACACGTTGAAGGAACGCTCTGCCCAAAAGTGCTCTTTGCAGGTAGAATTTGTAAGACTAAAGACTTCAGGACTATTTTAGTGTGTGGATTTTCTTTTTTTTGGCCTCTGTTGATTAAATTGAGTGGACTTGTGTCTTTTTTTCAACCGGTTTAACTATTTAACTAAACCAGTCCATACGTTGTTCAGTTTCTTTTTTTATTGTCTGCAGTCTTCCTGTTCCATGACAGGTCAGCACATGGCTTTTCTTCTGAGTCCAGACTTCTTCGACTGTGTGGACCATCACAGGATGGCCCTCTATCGGGCTGCGCTGAAAGTCGAGAGTGGTGTCTCCGAAATGGCAGCTATTGCTGTGGAGCCCATTACCAGGTGAGAGAAAGAGTGTAAGCTCCATATTAGCTGATGTGACTGACTCAGTGTTCTCTGTACAGCACTGCGGTATATGTGAGAGCTATATAAATGTATAATTATAATAATAGTGTGTGACAGTTGAGGGACATTAGAGTGTAAGCTTCTCTGGTACAGAGACTGATGTTCTTTGTACAGCACTGCGGTATAGGTCAGAGCTATATAGCGTAGACGCAGTGGTCAAGTAACGTTGAGCGTAGATGCAGGGGTCGGGGAACATTGAGGAGCGTAGGTGCAGTGGTCGGGTAAGTTTGAGCAATGTAGATGCAGTCGCTGAGGAGCGTAGACGCAGTAGTCGAAGAATATTGAGGAGCGTAGTCGCTGAGGAGCGTAGACGCAGTAGTCGAAGAACATTGAGGAGCATAGTTGCAGTGGTCGGGTAACATTGAGGAGCGTAGACGCAGTGGTTGGGGAACGTTGATTAGCGTGGACGCAGGGGTTGGGGAGTGTAGACACAGTGGTTGGGGAACGTTAAGAATATTGAGGAGCGTAGTCGCTGAGGAGCGTAGACGCAGTAGTCGAAGAACATTGAGGAGCGTAGTTGCAGTGGTCGGGTAACATTGAGGAGCGTAGACACAGTGGTTGGGGAACGTTGAGGAGCCTAGAGTCAGTTTTCGGATAATGTTGAGGACCGTAGACACAGTGGTCGGATAATGTTGAGGAGCATAGATGCAGTGATTGGATTTTGGATTTCTCTTTGTTTACTTTCCAGTTTGTTAATTGGTAAAAAATAAACTATTAACACTTCTGATTCTTCATTTACTGCATTTTTTTCACACCTGCCTAAAACTTTTGCACTGTACAGTGTATATATAAATACTTAATAATAACAATTTGCGTCTCTCAGTCCTCAGGTAATTGTAGCGATAGAGAGGATTGTCCAGGGGGTGTTGGAGAGCCTGTCCAGGAATGAAGCCCCTGTCCTCACTATGGAAAACAGATCATCATGGACCAACATAGAGTAAGCTGTATTCCTGCACTGCTGGACCCAACCAGCACTACTACAGGAGAGGAGAGTTATAGAGGAAGGAGCAGAGTCCTCCAGCAGAGTATCTCAGGAGAGGAGAGTTATAGAGGAAGGAGCAGAGTCCTCCAGCAGAGCAGAGTATTTCAGGAGAGGAGAGTTATAGAGGAAGGAGCAGAGTCCCCCAGCAGAGCAGAGTATATCAGGAGAGGAGAGTTATAGAGGAAGGAGCAGAGTCCCCCAGCAGAGCAGAGTATATCAGGAGAGGAGAGTTATAGAGGAAGGAGCAGAGTCCTCCAGCAGAGTATTTCAGGAGAGGAGAGTTATAGAGGAAGGAGCAGAGTCCTCCAGCAGTGCAGAGTATCTCAAGAGAGGAGAGTTATAGGGGAAGGAGCAGAGTCCTCCAGCAGAGCAGAGTATATCAGGAGAGGAAAGCTATAGAGGAAGGAGCAGAGTCCTCCAGCAGAGTATTTCAGGAGAGGAGAGTTATAGAGGAAGGAGCAGAGTCCTCCAGCAGAGTATTTCAGGAGAGGAGAGTTATAGAGGAAGGAGCAGAGTCCTCCAGCAGAGCAGAGTATATCAGGAGAGGAGAGTTATAGAGGAAGGAGCAGAGTCCTCCAGCAGTGCAGAGTATTTCAGGAGAGGAGAGTTATAGAGGAAGGAGCAGAGTCCTCCAGCAGAGTATATCAGGAGAGGAGAGTTATAGAGGAAGGAGCAGAGTCCTCCAGCAGAGAATTTCAGGAGAGGAGAGTTATAGAGGAAGGAGCAGAGTCCTCCAGCAGAGTATATCAGGAGAGGAGATTTATAGAAGAAGGAGCAGAGTCCTCCAGCAGAGTATATCAGGAGAGGAGAGTTATAGAGGAAGGAGCAGAGTCCTCCAGCAGTGCAGAGTATATCAGGAGAGGAGAGTTATAGAGGAAGGAGCAGAGTCCTCCAGCAGAGTATTTCAGGAGAGGAGAGTTATAGAGGAAGGAGCAGAGTCCTCCAGCAGTGCAGAGTATTTCAGGAGAGGAGAGTTATAGAGGAAGGAGCAGAGTCCTCCAGCAGAGCAGAGTATATAAGGAGAAGGGAGTTATAGAGGGAGGAGCAGAGTCCTCCAGCAGAGTATTTCAGGAGAGGAGAGTTATAGAGGAAGGAGCAGAGTCCTCTAGCAGTGCAGAGTATTTCAGGAGAGGAGAGTTATAGAGGAAGGAGCAGAGTCCTCCAGCAGTGCAGAGTATTTCAGGAGAGGAGAGTTATAGAGGAGGGAGCAGAGTCCTCCAGCAGTGCAGAGTATATCAGGAGAGGAGAGTTATAGAGGAAGGAGCAGAGTCCTCCAGCAGTGCAGAGTATATCAGGAGAGGAGAGTTATAGAGGAAGGAGCAGAGTCCTCCAGCAGAGCAGAGTATCTCAGGAGAGGAGAGTTATAGAGGAAGGAGCAGAGTCCTCCAGCAGAGTATTTCAGGAGAGGAGAGATATAGAGGGAGGGGCAGAGTCCTCCAGCAGAGTATATCAGGAGAGGAGAGTTATAGAGGAAGGAGCAGAGTCCTCCAGCAGTGCAGAGTATTTCAGGAGAGGGGAGTTATAGAGGGAGGAGCAGAGTCCTCCAGCAGAGTATTTCAGGAGAGGAGAGTTATAGAGGAAGGAGCAGAGTCCTCCAGCAGAGCAGAGTATATCAGGAGAGGAGAGTTATAGAGGAAGGAGCAGAGTCCTCCAGCAGTGCAGAGTATTTCAGGAGAGGGGAGTTATAGAGGGAGGAGCAGAGTCCTCCAGCAGAGTATTTCAGGAGAGGAGAGTTATAGAGGAAGGAGCAGAGTCCTCCAGCAGAGCAGAGTATATCAGGAGAGGGGAGTTATAGAGGAAGGAGCAGAGTCCTCCAGCAGAGTATATCAGGAGAGGAGAGTTATAGAGGAAGGAGCAGAGTCCTCCAGCAGTGCAGAGTATATCAGGAGAGGAGAGTTATAGAGGAAGGAGCAGAGTCCTCCAGCAGAGTATTTCAGGAGAGGAGAGTTATAGAGGAAGGAGCAGAGTCCTCCAGCAGAGCAGAGTATATCAGGAGAGGAGAGTTATAGAGGAAGGAGCAGAGTCCTCCAGCAGAGTATATCAGGAGAGGAGAGTTATAGAGGAAGGAGCAGAGTCCTCCAGCAGTGCAGAGTATTTCAGAAGGGGGGAGGGACCCCTGTCTTGTAGGGTCACCGGTGTTTGTCTTCCCATCGTCTATTGATATGAATGTTTTTTCAGGTTCAGTGATTCGGTCGGGTTGCAGTTGGTGAGGGATTGTACCACCAGAAAAATCAGGAGCGACTGCCCCAGATCCAGTTCGCATTTTGGTTAGTGCCGTGGAGAGGTGAATGGTGGGAAGTTTAGTTACTATGGCCCGGATTCACGTAGGGCTGTTTTACGTTGCGCGGGCGTAGCGTATCGTATTTACACTACGCCGCCGCAACTTAGAGAGGAAAGTGATGTATTCACAAAGCACTTGCGTCCTAAGTTACGGCGGCATAGCGTAAATGGGCCGGCGTAAGCTTATGTAACTTACGCACAGCCCTATTCGCGTACGACTTACGCAAACGACGTAAAAAGATACGCGTGTTCCAACGTCCATACTTTGCATGGGCTGCGCCACCTAGAGACCAGCTTTAACTTTACGCCGGCGTATGTCTTACGTAAACGGCGTAACTAATTGCGACGGGCGTACGTACGTTCGTGAATCGGCGTATCTTGCTCATTTACATATTCGACGCGGAAATCAAGGAAGCGCCACCTAGCGGCCAGCGTAATTATTGCACCCCAAGATACGACGGCGTAGGAGACTTACGCCGCTCGTATCTTGGCCAAATCTATGCGTAACTGATTCTATGAATCAGGCGCATAGATACGACGGCGGCCATTCGGACTTGCGACGGCGTATCTGGAGATACGCCGTCGTAAGTCTACGTGAATCCGGGCCTCAGTCTGGCCGCATGCGGTATGGCATGCCATTGAAGTCAACCGCGGAACAAATTATTCGTTTCCATTGACTTCTATGGGGAAACTCGCTTTGATATGCGAGTGCTTCGGATTACGAGAATTCTCCTGGAACGGATTATCCTCGTATTCCGAGGTTCCTCTGTGCATAGAAGATTACCATCCCTTAGTAGAGATAGTAGTCTGTAACCTAGAAGGAAATCCAAAAGGACATGCAGTGTGCTGGAGGGTGGCAACACTCTTTAACCCAGGGGGGTCTCAAACTGGCGGCCCCTCCAGCTGTTGCGGGAACTACGAGTCCCATAAGGCATTGCAAGGCTGACCGTTCTAAGCATGACTCCCACAGGCAGAGGCATGATGGGACATGTAGTTTCGCAACAGTTGGAGGGCCACCAGTTTGAGACCCCCTGATTTTACCTGTTATGTACACGATGTATGGTATGACGATGGAAATCACCATAAATAATGAATAACATTGTTATTTTATTTTTTTATTTTTTTGGACCCTTAGCCCTTATCATGAAAATCTTGTCCGTGATCTACAAGCTGGTTCAGACCGACACCTACGCCACCAAGAGGTGAGGGTTGGGATTGCACATTGTCATTGTATCACTTGTAGTGTGTTACCAGTACAGTTGCTACTATTATTATTATTTATGGTACTTACCGTATTTATTGGGGTATATCGCTCACTATTCTCCCCTTAAAATAAGGGGAAAATCGTGGGTGCGCGATATACGTCGATAGCCGCTTCCCGCGCTCAGTTTGAAATCCTGCGCCGACATATACCGAGTGCAGTACACTCGGGTACATTCGGCTAGGCTCGGCTTCGCTTGTGCTCACGCATAAACGTCACAGAGCGCGAGCGACGCCGAGCCTTGCCGGATGTACCCGAGTGTACTGCACTCGGTATATGTCGGCGGAGGCGTTCGAACTGAGCATGAGAAGCGGGGACTCGACTTGAGGCTCGCGCTGGAGAAGCCGGGAGGACACCATCGAGGCCGCAGACGGACGCCGGACCGGACGATGGACGCTGGGAACCAAAACTGTAAGTAATAAAATCATATAACATTTTTTTTTACAGAAATTTTGGGGGCAACTTTAGGGGTGCGCGGTTTACGCGGGAGCGCGTTATACCGCGATAAATACGGTATATAGCGCCGCCAAATTATGCAGCGCTTTACATACACATCAGTCCCTGCCCTGAAGGAGCTTACAATCTAAAGTCCCTAACTCACATTCATATACTAGGGGCCAATTTACACAGAAGCCAATTAACCTACTAGCTTGTCTTTGGAGCATGAGAGGAAACCAGAGTACCCCCTGCAGGCACAGGGGGAACATGCAAACTCCAGGCGGGTAGTGTCGTGGTTGGGATTCAAACCAGCAACCATTTTACTGCTAAGTGAGAGTGCTACCCACTACACCACTGTGCCGCCCAACAGGGCCGATCCTAGGGTCACAGACGCCTGGGTGCAGAAATATTTCCGGCGCCCCCACATGGTCATTATACTAACTCCTCCCCTTTACAAATGTTTCTATGGCAATGACTCAACCACAGAAATGCTCCCCCACAAAGTCTTCATTACCCTGGGATCCTTACATGATCTCTTAACAATAAACAAAATACAGGAAGAGAAGCAGAGAACTTTATTGGGACCTGGAGGGGGGCCTCTCTGATGGACACAGAGAGGGCTTCTGTTAGAGAGTCTGTTAGAAAGAGCCCCAGACATACTACAGACATGATACAGGAGACGGTCAGAGACTGCAGACACACACTTATGCTTAGAACACTAGTTATGGACGGACACAAACAAGGAGAGAAGGGAGGGGAGAACTCTGCCACTTCGGCGCCCCCACCTCTGCAGGCGCCTGGGTGCAATGCACCCTGTGCACCCTGCCTAGGATCGGCCCTGCCGCCCAAGCAGCTTTATTAGCTTTGGCCAATGGGAGAAGGAGACTCAGGGACAGACCGAGAAGGCGCCAGAGGGGTTGCATCTTCTTGCTGGCCTTGGAACACCTCAGAATTCCCAAGGGAAACGCTGGATTGTTGCATGGCACGGGGGAGTCTGGGCCGACCTGCTGAGTCTACTTCCTCAGTAGGTCAGCTGACACTAACTGACACTTTGTGGGAACTGGCTAACTGCCACTGACATCACCAGTGACACTAACACAGAGATCAGTGTAACGGAATAAACTGTCATTTTCATGTTCCTTATTCTTTAGGGACATCTTCTATGATAACGTTCAGCTCTATGGAAGTCAGAGGACAGTGGACAGTATAATCACGGATATTTCCTGCATGTTGAGGATTCCCAGAAGGAGCTTACATATCGTATGTTGTGGTATCATTCCTCAGTCACTTTATACAGAACATTTTTTTCTTCAATACGTCACTTCAGTGAACGGAGCCGATGTCCAATGAATCCAGGCACTCACTCACATTTAACAGATTTCCAAAGCCTGGTACTAGGGGTGCCACCTCATCCCTTTAGACCGCATTCACATCTAGGCGTTTTTACGCCTGTAGCACTACGCCGCTGTCGCCAGACGGCTGGAAATACATGTCCCTCTATGGAGATGGTTCACATCTGCACGCCGGACGCCTGACGCCTATCGCCTGAAAAAAGGTCCCGGACCTTTTTTTCAGGCGTCTTTCGGCGTTTCGGCTAGGAGATGGGAAGCATCTCCATAGAGGGGGTCATTCTGGGGCACATCTGGGCGGACAATACCGGCGTTTTGTCGCCGCAAATCGCGGTACAAAACGCCGCGATTTCGTCCGCCTAGATGTGAATGGAGCCTTAAACCTGAACACATATGAATTACACAGGTTCTGGGGCTAATTGAATGCGGATAAGGCAACAAGTGAGTTTAATTACCACCTTAATCCGCCACAGAACCCGTGTAATTAATATGTGTTCAGGTTTAACCACTTCAGCCCCGGACCATTTTGTAGCTGAAGGACCAGGCCCCTTTTTTTGCGATTCGGCACCGCGTCACTTTAACTGACAATTGCACGGTCGTGCGACGTGGCTCCGAAATAAAATTGACGTCACTTTTTTTTCCACAAATAGAGCTTTCTTTTGGTGGTATTTGATCACCTCTGCGGTTTTTATTTTTTGCGCTATAAACAAAAATGGAGCCACACTTTTGAAAAAAATTATATATTTTTACTTTTTGCTATAATAAATATCCCCCAAAAATATATTTAAAAAAAAAACATTTTTTTTCCCTCAGTTTAGGCCGATACGTATTCTTCTACCTATTTTTGGTAAAAATAAAATCACAATAAGCGTTTATCGATTGGTTTGCGCAAAAGTTATATCGTCTACAAAATAGGGGATAGTTTTATGGCATTTTTATTCCTTTTTTTTTACTAGTAATGGCGGCGATCAGTGATTTTTTTTATCGTGACTGCGACATTATGGCGGACATATCGGACACTTTTGACACTATTTTGGGGCCATTGTCATTTTTACAGCGATCAGTGCTATAAAAATGCATTGATTACTGTGAAAATGACACTGGCAGTGAAGGGGTTAACCTGTAGGGGTTCGCTGAAGGGGTTAAGTGTTTTCCTAGGGAGTGATTACTACTGTGTGGGGGCGTGGCTTGGCGTGTGACATTACTGATCGTCGTTCCCTATTAGAGGGAACAGACAATCAGTGGCAGTCACACTAGAAAGAACGGGGGAAGATTTGTTTACACTCACCTCTCCCCGTTCTTCAACTCTGTGACCCGATCGCGGGACCCCGGCGGCGATCGGGTCCGCGGGTCCCATGGGTGCAGTCACGGAGCTCAGGACCACGCTGGGCTCTTTTTTTTTTACTTCAGACTCCACCATTGACAAGAGACCTGCTCATGGTTTCTTAGCTCATGTTGTCTCGGTTTCACATCATGTGTGGTTATCTTTTTACTCCTTTATTTATAAAGTATGGCCCAGAATCACGTAGGAAATACGACGGCGTATCTCCAGATACGCCGTCGTATCTCTGAGTCTGAGGCGTCGTATCTTGGCGCCTGATTCAAAGAATCAGATACGCCAGAATTTGTATAAGATACGACCAGCATATGCATATTTACGCTGGCCGCTAGGGGCGTGTACGCTGATTTACGCTTAGAATATGTAAATCAGCTAGATACGCCGATTCACGAACGTACGCCCGGCCGTCGCAGTACAGATACGCCGTTTACCTTAGGCTTTTTCCCGGCGTTAAAGTTACCCCTGCTCTATGAGGCGTACCAATGTTAGGTATGAACGTCGGAACAGCGTCAAATTTTCCGTCGATTACGTCGTTTGCGTAAGTCGTTCGCGAATAGGGCTGTGCGGCATTTACGTTCACGTCGAAAGCATTGGCTTTTTGCGGGTTAATTTGGAGCATGCGCACTGGGATACTTTCACGGACGGCGCATGCGCCGTTCATAAAAAGCGTCATTTACGTGGGGTCACAGTAGATTAGCATAAAACACGCCCACATGTTCCATATTTGAATTAGGCGGGCTTACGCCGGCCTATTTACGCTACGCAGCCGCAACTTTGCTTTGTGAATACTGCACATGCCTGTCAAAGTTGCGGAGACGTAGCGTAAATAGGATACGTTATGCCCGCCCACAAATACGCGCTCCCTACGTGAATCTGGGCCTATATTTCCCCCCCCCCTCTTTTTTTTTTTTTTTAGAGACCATAAAAAATGTTGGCCTACATAATTCCAGTAAAGGTCACAAAGTAGTTGTCCCTTAAAACACCCCTTTCAACAAGTTTCCTGCCGAAAATGCTTGATGATTATCAGCCTTATAGACATGCGCCCCTATCTGTGCGTTTTTTTATTTCCAGCTATCTACCTCCAAAGGCTGCGTGGCCGGGGATCTGGTGTTCACAGAAGAAGACGGGACAAGGGTGATTTGCAACACTACTTCCTCGGTACGTACAGCACAGATCTGAAATCCTCGGTACATAACCCCATGACTATCTCCCAGCCTTGCTGTACTAGTAAACCCTAAGGCCCCTTTCACACTTGTGCAACTTGTCCTGCGACTTGAGACTGCAAAGTCAAAGGACAAGTTGTACCTCATGATTTCAAATGAGTACCGTTTTTATATCTGTGCGTCTTCAAGTCGCAGCGTCTTCAAAGTAGTCCCTGCACTACTTTTGGTCCGACTTTGATTGCGACTTTAGGTCCACAGACCTCAAGATTACACAAGTGCGGCCAAAATCGCTGTAAAGTTGCTTGACTTTCAGGTTGCACAAGTGTGAAAGGGGCCTAACTGAATAATGTTTAGTTTGCTTAAAGTGGTATTAACCCCCTTCACGCCAACGTAACGCAAATATGCGGCCTCGGCCTGTAAGGGGTTGTCCCGGGGGGGGGGGGGGGGTTGCCTGCAGCTGCAAGCATCACCCTGGTTCCATTCTTTAGAGAAGACTCGCCCGGGTTCTCCCGCCCCACCAGGAGACACAAGCGACTAGCCAGCACCTCCACCGGCTGGCCGGAGACCCGAGCAATGCTGGATTCGGCTTTAATCCGGTCTCGGATCTAAAAACCCAGAAGCGATGTCGTGACATCACTTCCTGTTTACCGGAGCCTTAAAGGTCCCAGATTTTAAAAAAAAGACAGCATTCAAAACAGCCAAACTTGGCATTTGAATGCTTTTGAAGCAGTAGTAAACCCGCTGAACTTTTTTTTTTTTAACCCTGTAAAGCAAAAGGCAAAATGAGCTAGTATGCACTGCACACTAGCTCATTATGAAATACTTACCTTAGAACGAGGCATCAGTAACTTGCCTGGTCCACGCCGAGGGAGATGACATCTTGCCTCGCCATGTCTTCCGTGTATCGCGGCTCCAGCGCTGTTAGTGGCTGTAGCCGCGATGTCGTCACTCGCGTGCTTGCTCGCTGGAGACTTCTTTCCGGCAAGGTGCGGCGTCTGCCGGGCCTTAAGCCGAAAATCCCCTGGGCGCATGCGACGCTACATTCAGCGGCTCATTGCGAGGGGAATATCTCCTAAACCGTAAAGGTTTAGGAGATATTTTTTTTTTACCTACAGGTAAGCCTTATTATAGGTCTTATCATAGGCTTACCTGTAGGGTAAAAGTAAAAAAAAAAAACTATACAACAACTTTAGGTGCAAAGGAGGGATTTGGGGTCTTATAGACCCCAAATCCCTCCATAAAGAGGACCTGTCACCACCTATTACTGTCACAAGGGATGGTTACATTCCTTGTGACAGCAATAAAATTGATGACATGTTTTTTGTTTTTTAAAGGGACAGTGTAAAATAAAAATAAATAAATAAAAGTGCCCCCCCCCCCCCCTTCATGTTCGTGGGCAAAAGCGAATGCATACGTAAGTAAGTAAGTCAAACCACGATGTGAGATATCGCCACAATTGTCAGAGCGAGAGAAATAATTCTAGCCCTAGATCTCCTCCGTAACCCTAAACTGTAGACATTTTTTAAAGCGTCGCCTATGGGGATTTTTAAGTACCGTAGTTTGTCGCCATTCCAGGAGTGCCTGCAATTTTAAACCGTTACATGTTAGGTATCCATTTACTCAGCGTAACGTCATCTTTCATTCAGTGCCTGAGTGCAGTATTTATGAGCGGGGTGTCCTTTTAACCCAGACCATAAAACCAATTTCCTTGTTGTTTTTTTTTTTTAGGGAGTCCTTATTCCATCTAATGTGGACGGAATCCGGGGTATCCTTTAAGTGCTGCGGATAAACCAGGCGTGAAATTAAAACACCCAGAAGGACGAGGAGACTCCAAACCAAACAAAGTTGTGTGGAAAGATACCAGCCACCTCGGCTTTTCACATCGATTTGCAGCTACAAGAAAATGTCAAACCGCTGCATTACGTTTTTTTGGGCATTTTTTTTTTATTTCAACTATAACATTTTTTAACATGTAACGTTCACCTGAAATCAGTTTTTTTTTCTCCTTTGATTTGTTTTGTCACATACAGATTTATTTTAATGCTTTATGCCGCGTACACACGACCATTTTCAATGGTCTAGAAAAAAATGAAGTTTTTTTCAACCTGATTATTGTTAAAGCGGAGTTCCACCTAAAAATGGAACTTCCGCTTAATCCACTCCTTCCCCCCTTACATGCCACATTTGGCATGTCATTTTTTTAGGGGGGGGGGGGTCAGGAGGAGTGGGACTTCCTGTCCCACTTCCTCCTTCCGCCGAGGGGCTGGTAAGGCGAATAGCTTAATCGCCTTATTGCAGCCCCTCCCTGTAGGCGAGTGCCTGTCCAATTGGAAGGCGCCGCGCCACTCGCGCATGCGCAGTGGGTGCCCGGCCGTGAAGCCGAAAGTTGTCACTGCCGGGTGCCCACACTAGGAATGAAGACGCCGGAACCGTGGAGAAGGTAAGTGTCTGTTTATTAAAAGCCAGCAGCTACACTTTTTGTAGCTGCTGACTTTTACACCCCATTCACACCTCCGCGACAAAACGCCCAACGCCGGACGCTCGTGCCGCTGGAGGGGAGAATTCCCATTGCTGTCTATGGAGATGGTTCACATCTCATAGACGCCGTACGCCTGCCGCCTGAAAAAAAGTCCCGGACCCTTTTTTTCAGGCGGCATTGGCGTTCAGCCATACAAAGCAATGGGAAGGATTTGTAAAAAAAAAAAAAAAGTTACACTATTCGCGGCAAAATACGCCGCGTACGCGGCGTTACTTGTCGCGGAGGTGTGAATGCAGCCTTAATAAACGTAAAAAAAGTCTGGAACTCCCCTTTAAGCCGGCCTTGCCTACACACGATCGTGAAAAAAAAAAATGCTCTAGCAAAGCACGGTGACGTACAACACGGTACGACGGCACTATAAAGGGGAAGTTCCATGCGGACGGCGCCACCCTTGGGGCTGCTTCTGCTGATTTTGTGTTCGTAAAAGACGATTCGCGCTTTTCTGTCTGTTACAGCGTGATGAATGTGCTATCTCCATTACGAACTGTAGTTTTACCAGAACGAGCGCTCCCGTCTCATAACTTGCTTCTGAGCATGTTCTAAATTTTTAATGGCCATTTTTTATGTCATGAAAAATGCACTGGAGCCCACACACGATCGTTTTTAATGACATTTTTTACATCCCGAAAAACGTTCGTGTGTACGCGGCACTAGGCTTCGTTTGAATGGGCTGCTGTACCTGTGGGGAACACAGGAAAAAGATCCCTGCACCCTTTTTTAAAGAGGAAGTAAACCTCCCTGTATTGTTTGTAAGCCTATAATAAGACTTACCTATAGGTACTGTAAATATATCCTAAACGTGCGCCTTGCGACCCCTGATGTTTCTTTAGAGCCCTGTGCCATGACCGCGTGGCTCCCATGCGCATGTGCCGAGGTGACGTCACGCAGCTCCGGCCAGTCACACAGCCGGAGTCCGTGGACCCGGGAGGAAGACGGGTGAAGATGGATGAGGCCTCCAGCGGTGACAACAAGGGCTTCGTTTGCAGGTAAGTTTCACATAATGTGCTAGTAAGTGACGCATACTAGCACATTATGCCTTTTCTTTGCAGGTGAGAAGAAAAAAAAATAGCAGTTACTTCCTCTTTAACCACTTGCTTACTGGGCACATAAACCCCCTTCGTGCCCAGGCGAAATTTCAGCTTCCGGCACTGTGTCGCTTTAACTGACAATTGCGCGGTCGTGCGACGTGGCTCCCAAACAAAATTGTTATCCTTTTTTCCCCACAAATAGAGCTTTCTTTTGGTGGTGTTTGATCACCTCTGCGGTTTTTATTTTTTGTGCTATAAACAAAAAAGTGCCACAATTTAAAAAATATATATATATTTTCTACTTGTTTCTATAATAAATATCCCAATTTAAAAAAAAAAAAAAAATAATTTTTCTCAGTTAAGGCCGATACGTATTTTTAGACGTATTTTTGTAAAAAAAAAATCGCAATAAGCGACTGGTTTGCGCAAAAGTTATAGCACCTACAAAATGGGGAACAGAATTATGATTTTTTTTTATTATTTATTTTTTTACTAGTAATGGCGGCGATCTGCGATTTTTTTATTGGGACTGCGATATTGCGGCGGACGTATCGGACACTTTTGACACAAATTTGGGACCATTCACATTTATACAGCGATCAGTGCTATAAAAATGCACTAATTACTATATAAATGTGACTGGCAGGGAAGGGGTTAACACTAGGGGGCGAGGAAGGGGTTAAATGTGTATCCTGGATGTGTTTCTAACTGTGTGGGGGAAGGGGGGTGACTGGGGGAGGTGACCGATGCTGTGTCCCTATGTACAAGGGACACAGATCGGTCTCCTCTCCTCTGACAGCACGTGGAGCTCTGTGTTTACACCTCATCATTACACACAGAGCTCCACGTTCCTGCTGTGTTCCCACCGATCGCGTGTACCCGGCGGACATCGCGGCTGCCAGGCACGTGCATCGGCTCTTCAGCGATGCGCCGGGACAGTGTTTACCCGCTGCGCGCCCCCCAGTGGCGTGCGCGGGTAATGCACTTTAAATGACGTCCAAAGACGTCCACTTGGCACTTGAGAGCCGTGCTGTGGACGTCTTTTGTCTATAGCGCGGGTCTCAAGTGGTTAAAGGATATGTAAAGGTTTGTTTTAATCAAATCACTATTTCCCCCCTACTGTATAACACCTGAAACGCGTTGGCCTCACTGCCCGATATGAAGTAGAGAAAATGTAAATTTTTTAATATGCGTTGTCCAGTTGTTGTACCTCCTTCACCCCGGAGACATGAGAACCCAAGCCCGCTTTGTCCTCATTATTGAAAAAGACGCCACCCTCCAGCGGCTCCTCGATGATGATTTTTGCGGGAAGTGCGGCCCCTGCATCCTCATCACGGTAAGATGTGACTGCGTCGTTTTTTTCCCCTGGACGGAAACCTCGGGACCTGATTTTCGTAAAAAAAACTTCCTGTATGTCTTGTTGCCAGGGTAAAGGAGTTCCGGATCTGAACACCAGGCTCTTCCTCCGCAAGCTGTGGGACACTTTCCGGGTTCCGATTTTCACTCTGGTGGACTGTGACCCGCATGGTACTGTAATCTCTGAGTGGTGGTGGTGAGACGTGTTGTTAAAAACGCTGATTAGACCAAAGCAAACACTATAGGATAAGAAAGAAGCAGAATTAGCAAAGATAGAAGTAGCCATGCACTTTACTATTTCAAAGTCCTCGTTGTAGCTTAACCACTTAACCCCCGGACCATATTGCTGCCCAAAGACCAGAGCACTTTTTGCGATTCGGGACTGCGCCGCTTTAACTGACAATTGCGCGGTCGTGCGACGTGGCTCCCAAACAAAATTGGCGTCCTTTTTTTCCCCACAAATAGAGCTTTCTTTTGGTGGTATTTGATCACCTCTGCGGTTTTTATTTTTTGCGCTATAAACAAAAATAGAGCGACAATTTTGAAAAAAATGAATATTTTTTACTTTTTGCTGTAATAAATATCCCCCAAAAATATATAAAAAAAAAAATTTTTCTTCCTCAGTTTAGGCCGTATTCTTCTACATATTTTTCGTAAAAAAAAATCGCAATAAGCGTTTATTGATTGGTTTGCGCAAAAGTTATAGCGTTTACAAAATAGGGGGTATTTTTATGGCATTTTTATTAATATATTTTTTTTACTAGTAATGGCGGCGATCAGCATATTTTTTTCGGTACTGCGACATTATGGCGGACACTTCGGACACTTTTGACACATTTTTGGGACCATTGGCATTTTTATAGCGATCAGTGCTATAAAAATGCATTGGATTACAATAAAAATGCCACTGGCAGTGAAGGGGTTAACACTAGGGGGCGGGGAAGGGGTTAAGTATGTCCCTGGGTGTGTTCTAACTGTAGGGGGGGTGGCCTCACTAGGGGAAACACTGATCCTCTGTTCATACATTGTATGAACAGAAGATCAGCATTTCCCCCGCTGACAGGACCGGGAGCTGTTTACACACACAGCTCCCGGTCCCCGCTCTGTAACGAGCAATCGCGGGTGCCCGGCGGCGATCGAGCCCGCCGGGCACACGCACGGGAGTCGGGGGCGAGCGGGCGGCGCGCACACGCGCCCCTAGTGGCTGCTCGAAGAGCGGACGTATAGCTACGGGCTCTCGCCCAGGAGAGCCGACCTGCCGCCGTATAATGACGGTGGCTGGTCGGCTAGTAGTTAAGGACCCCTTCACGCCGATATACGTCGGTAGAATGGCACGGCTGGGCACAATCACGTACCTGTACGTGTCTCTTTAAGCCCAGCCGTGGGGTCACGATCGCCCCCCCCCCCCCCCCCCGGAGCTGAAGAACGGGGAGAGGTGAGTGTAACACACCTTCCCCCGTCCTTCATTGTGGCAGTGTCAAGTGATCGTGTGTTCCCTGATATAGGGAAAGACGATCACTGACGTCACACGTCCAGCCACGCCCCCCTACCATTAGAAACACATATGAGGTCACACTTAACCCCTACAGCGCCCCCTAGTGGTTAACTCCTAAACTGCAAATTTTCATTTTCACGGTAATCAGTGCATTTTTATAGCACTTTTTGCTGTGACAATGACAGAGAGCGGGGAGGCTTAAGAGGCGCTATTTTTAGCGCTAAAACGCCTGAAAAGCGCCTTCAGTGTGAAAGGGGTCTAACTGTGACTTTTTTGGGGCAGAACAGTTCATTTTTATTTTTTTTACTAGTAATGGCAGCAGTGATATACAGTATAGCAGGACTGCGATATTGAGACGGACAATATGACACTAACTGACACTTTGTGGGAACCAGTGACATTAATACAGTGATCAGTGCTAAAAAAAGGGACTGTCACTGTACTAATGACACTGGCTGGGAAGGGGGTTAACATTAGGGGGGGGATCAAAGTGTTAACTGTGTGCCTAAAATGCGCTTACTCACTGTGGGGGGAGGTGCTTGTACTATTGGAAGGCAGAGACGCAGAAATACAGAGGGCTAGATTCATAAAGAATTTACGCCGGCGTATTTATTGATACGCCGGCGTAAATTCAAATCTTCTTTCTGTATTCAGAAAGCAAGATACACCGAAATTTGCCTAAGATCCGACTGGCGTAAGTCTCTTACGCCGTCGTATCTTAGTTGCATATTTACGCTGGCCGCTAGGTGGCGCTTCCGTCGATTTCAGCGTAGAATATGCAAATGAGCTGGATACGCCGATTCAGAAACGTACGTGCGCCCGGCGGTATTTTTTACGTTGTTTGCGTAAGGTTTTTTTTGGCGTAAAGTTGCTCCTGCTATATGAGGAGCAACCAATGTTAAGTATGGACGTCGGGCCAGCGTCTAATTTTGCGTTGTTTGCGAAAATCGTTCGCGAATAGGGCCGTGCGTAAATTACGTTCACGTCTAAAGCATTGACGATTTGCGGCGGAATTTCGAGCATGCGCACTGGGATTCTTTCACGAACGGCGCATGCGCCGTTCGTGAGAGACGTCATTTACGTAGGGGCATGTTTTATTTACCTAAAACACGCCCACCTTTTCAGAATTTGAATTTGGCGCGCTTACGCAGGCAGATGTACGCTACGCCGCCGTAACTTAGGGCGCAGATTCTTTGTGAATCCAGCCCCAGCCTCACTAATTTACGGCGGCGTAGCGTATTTCAGATACGCTACGCCCGCACAAACTTACGGCGGGCTTTATGAATCTAGCTCAGAATCGCTACCTTCCATACTGACGAGCGTGGCAATCCACCTTGATCGCCGCTCTGCTTCTGTCCCAGGATCGACTGATTGGCTCCCGCTGTGTCCAATCGCAGCGAGAGCGGGGTCTGCGTGGCTCACCCGTTCAGTGGCCCTGGTCTCCTTCCTACCCTTTGTTCCACTACTGCAACCTCCGTCAGTCTCTTTGGGATTTGACTCTTTGTGGGAGTGTCTGACCTAGACGTAGCCCGCCGTAGACTTGACTGCTGAGTCCCGTAGTGACCGGGGGGGGGGGGGGTCATGCTTAATTATGTATGTGAATGAAATTATTTAATGAAGAGTTAAAGCAGGAAAAAATTAATAAAAACAATCTCTAAGCTGCTTAGTGAATTGACCCCCATTGGGGTAGATTCAGGTAGGGGCGCGCACTGATACGGCGGCGCAGCGTATCGTCTTTACGCTACGCCGCCGTAAATTACAGGAGCAAGCGCTGTATTCACGAAGCACTTGCTCCGTAAGTTGCGGCGTCGTAGCGTAAAAGGGGCCGGCGTAAGCGCGCGTAATTCAAATGATCCGGTAGCGGGCGTGGATCATTTAAATTAGGCGCGTTTCCGTGCCGAACGTACTGCGAATGCGCCGTCCCTAAAATTTCCCGACGTGCATTGCGGTAAATGACTTCGCAAGGACGTCATTGGTTTCGACGTGAACGTAAATGGCGTCCAGCAAACGACGTAAAATTTTCAAAATTAGACGCGGGAACGACGTCCATACTTAACATGGGCTGCGCCTCCTAATAGCAGGAGCAGCCTTACGCCGAAAAAGCCTTAACGCAAACAACGTAAAAAAACGAACGCCGGGCGCACGTACGTTTGTGAATCGGCGTATCTAATAAATTAGCATATTCTACGCCGACAACAACGGAAGCGCCCCTAGCGGGCAAAGTTATATTGCACACAATTCTACGCCCCGCCGCAATCAAGTTACGTCGGTGGACGAAGCCTATTTTTTCAGCGTAACTGCCTTTGTGAATCGGCGTAACGCTACGCGGGCGCGGAATTCAAATTACGGCGGCGTATCTGGAGATACGCCGCCGCAAAAGGTACCTGAATCTACCCCCTTGTGTTTTAGCAACAGGAGAAAAATGTTTTATAGTCACATTATACCTTACTGTGTCCTTCTTACCAATATGTTCCCTGTAATGTGTTTTCTGTTTGTACCAGGGATAGAGATCATGTGTATCTACAAGTATGGATCTGTGGTGAGTACTTTTAACCATTTGACCTCCGAAAAGGTTCCCCCCCCCCCCCTTCCCTTTCATAACCAGTGCATTTTTTTTTTTTTTGTTATTCAGCACTGCGCTACTTTAACCACTTAAGGACCGGAAAGGTTTTACCCCCCTCATGATCAGGCCATTTTTTTGCGATATGGCACTGCGTTATTTTGACCACTTCACCCCCGAAAGATTTTACCCCCTTAACGGCCAGAGCATTTTTTTTTGTGTTATTTTAACTGACAATTGCGCGGTCGTGCAACGCTGCACCCAAATAAAATTGATGTCCGTTCCTTCCCCCACAAATAGAGCTTTCTTTTGGTGGTATTTGATCACCTCTGCGGTGTTTATTTTTTCTTTTGCGCTACCAACAAAAATGATCGTCAATTAAAAAAAAAATATATATATATATATATATATATATTTTTTACTTTCTGCTATAAAACATATCCGATTAAAAAAAATGTAAAAAACATAAGAAAAAAAAACGACAATTTTAAAAAAAATATATATTTTGGCCCAGATTCACAAAGCACTTACGCCGACGTATAACAAGATACGCCGACGTAAGTGCAAATGTATAAACATTTTGGGCCAGATTCACGTAGCTCAGCGGATCTATAGATCCGCTCGTTCTACGTGAATTAAGATCCGCTCCCGCAAGTTTGAGAGGCAAGTGGCTAATTCACAAACAACTTACCTCCAAACTTGCGACGGCGGATCCTAAATCCCCCGGCGGAATTCAAATTCCGCGGCTAGGGGAGTGTACTATTTAAATCAGGCGCGTTCCCGCGCCGATTTAAATGCGCATGCGCCGTCCGGGGAATTTCCCGGCGTGCATTGCTCCCACTGACGTCACTAGGACGTCAGTGGTTTCGACGTGAGCGTGACTTGCGACGCGCGTGTTTGTGAATCGGCGTACGCAAACGACGTTAGAAAATTCAAATTCGACGTGGGAACGCCGGCTATACTTAACATTGGCTGCGCCTGCTAAAAACAGGGGTAAGTATACGACGGGTATGCCGCTACGGAAACGTCGTAAGAAGACTGCGTCGGGTCCGCGTACGTTCGTGAATTTGCGTATCTCGCTGATTTACATATTATTTATCGGAAATCAGCGGGAACGCCCCCGGCGCCATTTTTAAATGGAAAAAAAGATCCGACAGTGTAACACTGTCAGATCTTCGCCCTATCTATGCGTAATTCTATGAATCAGGCGCATAGATAGGACCAGTGTAAGTCAGAGATACGATGGTGTATCTGTAGATAATACACCGGCGTATCTCTTTGTGAATCTGGCCCGTTCTCTTTAGACTTGAGTTGAGAGAACAGGTGTTGTTGCCGCCGCCACCACTAACGCTCAATGCTCATTACCTTACAGTCCATGTCCTTCGAGGCTCGTAATTTAACCGTCCCATCTGTAGCTTGGCTCGGCTTGCTGCCTTCCGACATTGAGAGGTGAGGGAAACCCAGAAACTATTGTGCAAAAGAGATTGTCAGTCACTTATAACCACTTTTCATCCGCTAGGAGTTTGATCGACTCTCCGGAATCCGTCGATTGTGAAGTTGGAACTGGACAATAAAGTGACAACTCAGACACTTAAAAAAAAAAAAAAGAAGGGAAATTAGAAAAATTAGATACTGATCAGATTTATCCGCAGTGCTTGGCCATGGAACTTTCCATCCCGTCTATTTATAGTCAATCAAAACCACAATTTTATGTCTTTGGTTTTCTTTTGATATAAAAAAATAATAAAATGGAATTGAAAATTGCCACGTCAAGCCAGCCTAGGCTTCCTGGGCCAGATTCACAGTTGTAAAACGCCGGCGTATCTACTGATACTCCGGCGTATTTTCAAATTTTCCCGCGTCGTAGCGTTGTTTTGAATCCTCAAAACAAGTTACGACGGCTTTAGGCTTCGATCCGACAGGGCGTACGGCTTCGTACGCCTTCGGATCGTAGGTGTAATACTCCGGCGCCCGCTGGGTGGAGTTTGCGTCGTTTTCCACGTCGGGTATGCAAATGAGCTGTTTACTAGCGATTCACGAAGGTACGCGCGTTCGTCGCATTCTCTTACGTCGACGCTAGTCGGCTTTTCCCGTCGCAAACTTACGGCTGCTATGTCATGGCTTAGATTTAGACCAGCCATGTTAAAGTATGGCCGTCGTCCCCGCGTCGAATTTCAATTTTTTTTTTTTTTTGCGTAAGACGTCTGGGAATATGAAAGGACGTAACGCACGTCGCCGTACAAAAAACACGTCGGGGCGCCGTAATTTCGTGCAAAGCACGGCGGGAAATTTCCTAGCGGAGTATGCGCAGAACGTTCGGCGCGGGAACGCGCCTAATTTAAATGGTACACGCCCCATTTGAATTAGGCGGGCTTGCGCCGAACGCATTTACGTTACACCGCCGCAAGTTTACAGGCAAGTGCTTTGTGAATCAAGCACTTGCGCTGAAAACTTGCGGCGGTGTAACGTAAACGAGATACGTTACGCCGCAGTGCAGGTACCTGAATCTGGCCCCCTGTATATACAGATTATTTTAGTAGTAATTTGAGCAAAAGGGATTATGGTTCCTAATAATTGGTCAGCTTGGAGTCATCAAATAGTACAGTGGAACCTCAGATTACGGGTATACTTTGTTCCAGAAACATGCTTGTAATCCAAAGCACTTGTAAATCAAAGCAATTTACCCCATAAGAAATAATGGAAACTCAGAGGATTCGTTCCACAACCATTTATTCATAAGTCCTTCAGTTTATAGTCCATATAAAAAGATTATAGCGATGTGATCGGTTGTGTAACTATAAAACGTCCATCCACAGATGGAAGCCTCCACAAGGGGATTAGAAGCAAAATCCATCAGAAGCTAAAGAGTATAAAAGAGAAGAGAGGCGCCGCTAAGTGTAGCAATAAGTTGCTAAATGTTGTACCTTCATTAAATGTAACCATATTGCTACACTTAGAGGCGCCTCTCTCTTCTCTTTTATACTCAGTTGGGACGTGATGTTACTTGTATATCAAGACATCGCTTGTATATCAAGTCAAAAGTTATTACAATTTTTGTTTAACTTGCAAAACGCTCTCAAAACAAGTTACTCTCAAACCAAGGTTTTACTGTATTATGATATCGTATAAGGCTTATTGAGGGTGTTATTCTAAAGCGTTGTTAGATCTTCTGCATTGGTTGATGATATGTTCTCTACATCCCATAAAAAAAGGGAAAGTCCTTTTTTTCGATGCACACGTTTTCATTTTCACATTGCCCAAGACAGCAGCTGGTATGGTAGATGGGCAGAGTCAGGTTGGACAGTGGGCAGAGGATCAGCTAAAGACTAGCTGGGCAGCAGGCACATGATCAACAAGGACAGGCTGGACAGCAAGCAGATGATCAGCAGGGACTGCCTGGGCAGTGGGCAGAGGATCAGCAAAGATGGCTGGGCAACAAGCAGATGATCAGAAAGGCCTGGCTGGGCAGCAGGCAGATGATCAACAAGGGTGGGCTGGGAAGCAGGCAGATGATCAGCAGGTATGGGCTGGGCAGCAGGCAGATGATCAGCAGGTATGGGCTGGGCAGCAGGCAGATGATCAGCAGGTATGGGCTGGGCAGCAGGCAGATGATCAGCAGGTATGGGCTGGGCAGCAGGCAGATGATCATTAGTAACTGGTTGGGCAGCAGGCAGATGATCAGCAAAGACTGGCTGGGCAGCAGGAAGAGGATCAGCAAGGACTGGCTGGGCAGCAGGAAGAGGATCAGCAAGGACTTGCTGGGCAGCAGGAAGAGGATCAGCAAGGACTGGCTGGGCGGCAAGCAGATGATGAGCAAGGACTGGCTGGGCAGCAGGAAAATGATCAGCAAGCACTGGCTGGGCAGCAAGCAGACGATCAGCAGGCACTGGCTGGGCAGTGGGCAAAGAATCAGCTTAGACTGGCTGTGCAGCAGGCAGATGATCAGCAGGGACGGGCTGGGCAGTGCTGTGGACTGGCTGCGCAGTGGGCAGATGATCAGCAGGGATGGGCTGGGCAGCAATCAGATGATCAGCAGGGACGGGCTGGGCAGCAATCAGATGATCAGCAGGGACGGGCTGGGCAGCAGGCGCATGATCAGCAGTGACTGGCTGGGCACCAGGAAGATGACTAGCAAAGACAGGTTGGGCAGTGGGCAGATGATCAGCAGGGATGGGCTGGGCAGCAATCAGATGATCAGCAAGGACGGGCTGGGCAGCAGGAAGATGATCAGCAAAGACAGGTTGGGCAGCAGGCAGATGATCGGCAGGGACTGGCTAATGGATGAGCAGGCAAAAAACAGAAAGAAGCATAGTCCAGTGTCAAGCCGGGGTCAGTACAGGCAGATATCAGTAGTAGACAAGGCACTCCTGGTCGATAACAGAAAGCCAGATACAGTTTTTGCAGACAGCACTGGTGCAGCATGTCAGTGTAAATGGCCTCCTTGGCATGTACTCACACACCTCCTCGACTCTGTGATCGCGAATGATGTGCACTGCTGGCCCGCGCCTGTGCACAGATATTTGTCCTGATGCACCATTCTGTATACTGGCAATGCCCTTCCTGACCTGTTATCCGCTATCTACCTGTTCCTGAGACCCGGCTTGCCCCTGGCTACCCTTGATCTCCACCTGCCCTGACTTCGGGTTCCTGCATCCGGCCCCAGCCACCTGGCGTCCAGCCTTCCTCAGCACCGCTGACACCGCTCCGGAGTGAACAGGATTCTAGGTCAGCCCAGCACCAGCGTTCCCGCCAGGCGCTTGTGCGACTCAGCACTCTCGGGTTCCCTGTTTTCCCTATCAGGGCCTCCGGAGTGAGAGGAACAAGAGTAGCTGTTCCCTGCACATCAGGCTCAACCACCAGGTGGGTGACAGGGGCGACCATCTTGGTAGAGGCGGGGCTTCGCTTCCTCTGGTCAGAACCTCCAGCAAGGAGAGCAGTAGTGACATCACCAAATCTCCTGAGAGGAGGTAGCGATGCCTTAGATCTCACACTAGCATGTCTGCCCATCTACCTTTTGACACGTCCCCTTGAAATACAGTTGAACCTCGAATTACGAGCATAATCCGTTCCAGGAGAACGCTCGTAATCCAAAGCACTCACATATCAAAGCGAGTTTTCCCATTGAAGTCAATGGAAACGAAAATAATTTGTTCCGCATTGACTTCTGTTTCAGGTTATACATCCCCGAACAAGCCTTGATCCCATTATCGGAGGAGGACCAGAAAAAACTGCGCAGTTTGGAAAAGAGGCCGTATGTTTCCAGCCAGCCGCTGTGGAAGAGAGAGGTCTGTCAACACAGGCAGGATGATGGGAGCAAAATGTGTGATTTCCCCTCCCCCCCCCCCCCCCTGTATCCAACACGATTTATCATTGTTAGTCTGGAGCTCTGTACTGTAGGGTGTACTGTGGATACATTACAGTGGCGGCTGGTGCTCAAAACTTTTGGGGGGGGGGGGCGCAAATAAACTAAAAAAAAAAAAAACATCAAGCGCAGCCACTGTGCCCATCAAACGCAGTTACTGTACCCATCAATTGCCGCCAGTGTGCCCCATCAATTGCCGCCACTCTGCCCATCAATTGCCGCCACTGTGCCCATCAATTACTGCCATTGTGCCCATCAATTGCCGCCACTGTGCCCATCAATTACTGCCATTGTGCCCATCAATTGCTGCCACTGTGCCCATCAATTGCCGCCAGTGTGCCCATAAATTGCCTCCAGTGTGCCCATCAATTGCTGCCAGTGTGCCCTATCAATTGCCGCCACTGTGCCCATCAATTGCCGCCAGCGTGCCCCATCAATTGCCACCAGCATGCCCATCAATTGCCGCCAGTGTGCCCCATCAATTGCCGCCAGTGTGCCCCATCAATTGCCGCCAGTGTGCCCCATCAATTGCCGCCAGCGTTCCCCATCAATTGCTGCCAGTGTGCCCCATCAATTGCCGCCACTGTGCCCATCAATTACTGCCAGTGTGCCCATCAATTGCTGCCACTGTGCCTATCAATTGCCACCACTGTGCCCCATCAATTTCCGCCAGTGTGCCCATCAATTGCCGCCAATGTGCCCATCAATTGCCACTGGTATGCCCCATCAATTGCCGCCAGTGTGCCCCATCAATTGCTGCCAGTGTAACCCATCAATTGCTTCAATTGCCGCCAGCATGCCCCATCAATTGCCGCCAGCATGCCCCATCAATTGCCGCTACTGTGCCCCATAAAATGTTGCCAGTGTGCCCCCCCCCCCCCCCCCCCGCCACTTACCTATCTCGGGTCACGGCGCTGTCCTTCACGCTCTGAGTCCTCATGTCTTCTCCTGTCCTCTTCCCGTTCTCTGCTATGATTGGACGTCCAATCACAGTGCCTGTCGCTTCAGCCAATTAGGTGACAGGGTAACCAAACCCTAATAAGGAACAGGAGGTATGAGGGTCCTGCTCATTACATCTAATAAGGAACAGGAGGTATGAGGGTCCTGATCATTACATATAATAGGGAACAGGAGGTATGAGGGTCCTGATCATTACATCTAATAGGGAACAGGAGGTATGAGGGTCCTGGTCATCACAGCCTGCATCTAATAGGGAACAGGAGGTATGAGGGTCCTGCTCATTACATCTAATAAGGAACAGGAGGTATGAGGGTCCTGATCATTACATCTAATAGGGAACAGGAGGTATGAGGGTCCTGGTCATTACATCTAATAGGGAACAGGAGGTATGAGGGTCCTGGTCATCACAGCCTGCATCTAATAGGGAACAGGAGGTATGAGGGTCCTGGTCAATAGAGCCTTCATCTAATAGGGAACAGGAGGTATGAGGGTCCTGCTCATTACATCTAATAAGGAACAGGAGGTATGAGGGCCCTGATCATTACATCTAATAGGGAACAGGAGGTATGAGGGTCCTGCTCATTACATCTAATAAGGAACAGGAGGTATGAGGGTCCTGATCATTACATCTAATAGGGAACAGGAGGTATGAGGGTCCTGCTCATTACATCTAATAAGGAACAGGAGGTATGAGGGTCCTGATCATTACATCTAATAGGGAACAGGAGGTATGAGGGTCCTGGTCATTACATCTAATAGGGAACAGGAGGTATGAGGGTCCTGGTCATCACAGCCTGCATCTAATAGGGAACAGGAGGTATGAGGGTCCTGCTCATTACATCTAATAAGGAACAGGAGGTATGAGGGTCCTGATCATTACATCTAATAGGGAACAGGAGGTATGAGGGTCCTGGTCATTACATCTAATAGGGAACAGGAGGTATGAGGGTCCTGGTCATCACAGCCTGCATCTAATAGGGAACAGGAGGTATGAGGGTCCTGGTCAATAGAGCCTTCATCTAATAGGGAACAGGAGGTATGAGGGTCCTGCTCATTACATCTAATAAGGAACAGGAGGTATGAGGGCCCTGATCATTACATCTAATAGGGAACAGGAGGTATGAGGGTCCTGCTCATTACATCTAATAAGGAACAGGAGGTATGAGGGTCCTGATCATTACATCTAATAGGGAACAGGAGGTATGAGGGTCCTGCTCATTACATCTAATAAGGAACAGGAGGTATGAGGGTCCTGATCATTACATCTAATAGGGAACAGGAGGTATGAGGGTCCTGGTCATTACATCTAATAGGGAACAGGAGGTATGAGGGTCCCGATCATTACATATAATAGGGAACAGGAGGTATGAGGGTCCTGCTCATCACAGCCTGCATCTAATAGGGAACAGGAGGTATGAGGGTCCTGCTCATTACATCTAATAAGGAACAGGAGGTATGAGGGTCCTGATCATTACATCTAATAGGGAACAGGAGGTATGAGGGTCCTGCTCATTACATCTAATAGGGAACAGGAGGTATGAGGGTCCTGCTCATTACATCTAATAGGGAACAGGAGGTATGAGGGTCCTGCTCATTACATCTAATAGGGAACAGGAGGTATGGGGGTCCCGATCATTACATCTAATAGGGAACAGGAGGTATGAGGGTCCCGATCATTACATCTAATAGGGAACAGGAGGTATGAGGGTCCTGCTCATTACATCTAATAGGGAACAGGAGGTATGAGGGTCCTGCTCATTACATCTAATAGGGAACAGGAGGTATGAGGGTCCTGCTCATTACATCTAATAGGGAACAGGAGGTATGAGGGTCCTGCTCATTACATCTAATAGGGAACAGGAGGTATGAGGGTCCTGCTTATCCCAGTCTCTGATCTGATGGGGAGCCCTAGGAGTGAAATAAGGGAAGTTTTGGGTCATCTTGTATCTGAATGTTTTCTGCTCTTCATGTTCTGTATTTTTTTATTTGTTTTTTTCCCAGTTGGAAATCATGTCTTCCAGGAAAATGAAAGCTGAGATTCAGGCCCTGACCTCTCTGTCACCCACCTACCTCACCCGGATCTACCTACCCAACAAGCTGCAATACGGAGGTTGGATCTAAGGAGAACTCCTGCAGATAATCTGAAACATTTCTGGCCCGTTATGAAATGTCCTTTGTGTTTTGAGTTCTTTAGTCTCTTTAGAGATAAAAACTCACTTACCATGGAGGTGTCCCCCCCCCCCCACGTCCCCCCCTGTCCTGTCCCCCGTGTCCCCACTGTCCTGTCCCCCGTGTCCCCCCCCTGCCCCCCCCCCCCCGTGTCCGTCTCCCCCTGTCCTGTCCCCTGTGTCCCCCCCTTCCTGTGTCCCCCGTGTGAACATCCCTCTGACAACTGCCGTTTTGCAGCAGTAGAAGACGTAGTGATAAGTGGAAGGGACGGGTCTCATAATATGAACATAAAACAGATCCTATGAATGAAATGCTCTTCTTCTAATGTGTTCATTCCGGTTACTTCTTCTTGAAGAATAAAATTAATTAATTCAACAAAATGAATGAAAATAACATTTATTTATATTCTGTGTTTATAGAGACAGTCCGTCCCAAGCTAAGATTTCATTGGTTGCTGGATGAGATCTCTCAGGGACTCTATGGTAAGATCCCTGTGCTGAGTTCCCGGGTCTGTACACCCGCTGTGCCCATTATGAGGGGTTCCCACCATCCCTGTGCTGAGTTCCTAGGTCTGTACCCCTGCTGTGCCCATTATGAGGGGTTCCCACCATCCCTGTGCTGAGTTCCCGGGTCTGTACATCCGCTGTGCCCATTATGAGGGGTTCCCACCATCCCTGTGCTGAGTTCCCGGGTCTGTACACCCGCTGTGCCCATTATGAGGGGTTCCCACCATCCCTGTGCTGAGTTCCCGGGTCTGTACACCCGCTGTGCCCATTATGAGGGTTCCCACCATCCCTGTGCTGAGTTCCCGGGTCTGTACACCCGCTGTGCCCATTATGAGGGGTTCCCACCATCCCTGTGCTGATTTGCGGGGTCTGTGCCCATTATGAGGGGTTCCCACCATCCCTGTGCTGATTTGCGGGGTCTGTGCCCATTATGAGGGGTTCCCACCATCCCTGTGCTGAGTTCCTGAGTCTGTACACCCGCTGTGCCCATTATGAGGGGTTCCCACCATCCCTGTGCTGAGTTCCCGGGTCTGTACACCCGCTGTGCCCATTATGAAGGGTTCCCACCATCCCTGTGCTGAGTTCCCAGGTCTGTACACCCGCTGTGCCCATTATGAGGGGTTCCCACCATCCCTGTGCTGAGTAATGGGGTCTTTATACCCGCTGTGCCCATTATGAGGGGTTCCCACCATCCCTGTGCTGAGTTCCCGGGTCTGTACACCCGCTGTGCCCATTATGAGGGGTTCCCACCATCCCTGTGCTGAGTAATGGGGTCTTTACACCCGCTGTGCCCATTATGAGGGGTTCCCACCATCCCTGTGCCGAGTTCCCGGGTCTCTACACCTGCTGTGCCCATTATGAGGGGTGCCCACCATCCCTGTGCCGAGTTCCCGGGTCTCTACACCTGCTGTGCCCATTATGAGGGGTGCCCACCATCCCTGTGCTGAGTTCCTGGGTCTGTACACCCGCTGTGCCCATTATGAGGAGTCTCCACCATCCCTGTGCTGAGTTCCCAGGTCTGTACACCCACTGTGCTCATTATGAGGGGTTCCCACCATCCCTGTGCTGAGTAATGGGGTCTTTACACCCGCTGTGCCCATTATGAGGGGTTCCCACCATCCCTGTGCTGAGTTCCCGGGTCTGTACACCCGCTGTGCCCCATTATGAGGGGTGCCCACCATCCCTGTGCTGAGTTCCCAGGTCTGTACACCCACTGTGCTCATTATGAGGGGTTCCCACCATCCCTGTGCTGAGTAATGGGGTCTTTACACCCGCTGTGCCCATTATGAGGGGTTCCCACCATCCCTGTGCTGAGTAATGGGGTCTTTACACCCGCTGTGCCCATTATGAGGGGTGCCTATCATCACTGTGCTGAGTAATGGGGTCTTTACACCCAGGAACATGGATGTTGAGGTCCATTTCCTTCAGCAGGAGCCCTTTGGCTGTCAGTTAGCGCTTCTCACCAGCAGGTGTCGCTGTGTGTCAGTTCCGCGCTCCGGGCGCCAGGTGTCGCTGTGTGTGTGTGTTGAGTGTCAGAGCGGCGCAGAGGTGACGTCACGTGTAGTGCGTCGGGTGATTGGCGCCGGTGTGAGTTCTCCTGGAGGATTCGGGCGGGAGAAATCCGGTGAGTGTGGGGGGGATGGGAGGATAGATATCCCGGGATGAGTGCGGAGAGGAAGAGGAGGGGGCGGGGTTGTTGATAGGAGAAGCATGGCTCGGGGGTGAGCGGCTGACGGCACCGGAGACCAGACCTCACCTCCTCCCCCCCCCACATGGGACATTGAGGATCATCACACACCTCCCCTCTCTGTACAGAAGACAGCTGGAGGGTCATGAAGGGACCCCAGAGAAATAGGGGGTCAGTGCTAAGATATGGGGGCCACATGGAAAAGGGGGATCAGTGATGGGAGGGAGGGGCCACAGGGGGGGGAGATGGGAGGGGCCACAGGGGAAGTGGTGATGGGAGGGAGGGGCCAAAGGGGAAGTGGTGATGGGAGGGAGGGGCCAAAGGGGAAGTGGTGATGGGAGGGAGGGGCCAAAGGGGGAGTGGTGATGAGCCACAGGGAATTGGGGATCAGTGTTAGGAGGGATGGGCCGGAGGAGTATAGGGATCGGTGGTAGGAGGGAGAGGTATATGGATCGGTTATAGGAGGGAGGGGCCAGAGTGGTATGGGGATCAGTGATAGGAGGGGGAGGGGCCGGAGAGGTATAGGGATCAGTGATGAGGGGGTAATAAAGGAGTATAGGGATCATTGATGGGAGGGAGGGGCCGGAGAGGTATGGGGATCGGTGATAGGAGGGAGGGGCCGGAGAGGTATGGGGATCGGTGATAGGAGGGAGGGGCCGGAGAGGTATGGGGATCGGTGATAGGAGGGAGGGGCCGGAGAGGTATAGGAGAGAGGGGCCAGAGAGGTATGGGGATCAGTGTTAGGAGGGAGGAGTTTAGGGATCGGTGATGGGAGGGAGGGGCCGGAGGAGTTTAGGGATCGGTGATGGGAGGGAGGGGCCGGAGGAGTTTAGGGATCGGTGATGGGAGGGAGGGGCCGGAGGAGTATAGGGATCGGTGGTGGGAGGGAGGGGTCGGAGGAGTATAGGGATCGGTGATGGGAGGGAGGGGCCTGAGGAGGTTAGGGATCGGTGATAGGAGGGAGGGGCAGGAGAGGTATAGGGATCGGTGGTAGGAGGGAGGGGCCGGAGAGGTATAGGGATCGGTGATAGGAGGGAGGGGCCAGAGTGGTATGGGGATCAGTGATAGGAGGGAGGGGTTGGAGGGAGTATAGAGAGGGTTTGGAGAGGTATAGGGATCAGTGATAGGGAGGGGCCGGAGAGGTTTTGGGATCGGTAATGGGAGGGAGGGTAATTGAAGAGTATAAGGATCATTTATGGGAGGGAGGTGCCGGAGAGGTATGGGGATCAGTGATACAAGGGAGGGGCCAGAGAGGTATATGGGGATCGGTGATAGGAGGGAGGGGCAGGAAAGGTATGGGGATTGATGATGGGAGGGAGGGGCCACAGGGGGACCGGTGATGGGAGAAAGGGGTCAGAGGAGTATAGGGATCGATGATGGAAGGGAGGGTAATGGAGAAGTATAGGGATCATTGATGGAAGGGAGGGGCCAGGTTAGTATAGTGTTTGTTGATGGGAGGGAGGGGCTGGAGAGGTATAGGGATCGGTTATAGGAGGGAGGGGCCAGAGAGGTATAGGGATCTGAGATAGGAGGGGGGGGTCGGAGAAGTATAGTGATGGGAGGGGCCTGGAAGAGTATATTCTGGCTCCTCCCCCCCCCCCCACCCCCTGGCATTGACCCCTCAATGAAGTCTTTCTTGGTGTACGGAAATACTGCCACCCCTGACAGATTTGTATTTATTGGTGTCCCCTTGGGCAGATTTCCCCTCACTTCCTGTCCTATACCAGGACGAGGTAATAATACCCCATTTAGACAGTTGCCATGGTAACAGGTGAACCCATTGGAAGATCCCCCCCTGTTTGCTCCGCAGCGCGTTGCAGTAATGCTCACGTCCCCGCAGCGTGTTGCCTTCGCACTCGGGCAGTAGGACCCCTTTCCTCGCTCAGCATGGTGTCACCCCGTGTTTCTGACTTTTGGCAGGTCCAAGATGAGTTTATTTGGCTCCACAGGTGGTTTTGGCAGTGGAGGGACCAGCATGTTTGGCAACACAGCCGCCGATAACCACAACCCTATGAAGGTAAGCTCCTCCCCCTGTGATAGTGTCAGTGTTTGGTGGGCCCCGGGATCCCTGGACCCGTCTACCAATCATTGTCTGTGTTCTCTCTCTCAGGATATAGAGGTCAGCTCTCCGCCGGACGACAGCATATCATGCCTATCCTTCAGCCCGCCGACTATGCCGGGGAACTTCCTCATCGCCGGCTCCTGGGCCAACGACGTAAGTAATAAAGTCCTGTGTGTTTTTATATGTAGCACAATCTGTGCTTGATTAGCTGCAGGGGAGGGGTCTCCATAAAGAGGACCTGTCACCTGCCTAATGCTATCGCATGGGGGAGGGGCTTGTTTTCTCTGTTTTGGTGTTAGACTTAAATAAACAAAAAATAGTAACAAAAGGAGATTTGAAGGAGAGAAAAAAAACATATAGATATAATTTTTATTTTATTTATTGTATATATAAAATCAATAATAATAAATCATTATTATTTTTTTTTAATATAAATAAAAATTCAATCTATATCTTTTTTTTTTTTTATATATATATATAAAATCAATAATAATAAAAATAAAAGATATAGATATTTTTATTTTATTTTTTATATATAAAATCAATAATAATAATTCTATATACATTTTTATATAAAATAAAAATTAAATTTTTTTTATACTGTATTTATCGGCGTATACCGCACACTTTTTTGCCCTGGAAATCAGGGCAAAATCGTGGGTGCGCGATATACGCCGATACCCGCGCCGAGTTTGAATACTGCGCCGGCATATACCGAGCGCAGTACACTCGTGTATAGTCGGGCAGTCTCGGCTCCTCCCGCGCTCACGTCCTGGACGTACAGGACGTGAGCGCGACAGTAGCCGAGCCTGCCCGAGTGTACTGCGCTCGGTATATGCCGGCGCAATATTCAAACTCGGCACTGGAAAGCGGGAAATGAGCGGGGAGGACGCCGGACCCGATGAAGAGAACAGACGGACGCCGGACCCTACGAGGCCGCCGATGGATGCCGCGCAAGACACCAAAACTGTAAGTACAAAATCCTTTTTTCCACAGGAATTTCTGGCCAACTTTAGGGGTGCGCGCTATACGCGGGAGTGCGCTATACCCGAATAAATACGGTATATAAAATCAATAATAATAATAAAAAATAGATATAATTTTTATATATAAAATAATAATAAAAAACTTTAAAGCTGCCCAATTCAAACAAACGGCATAAGCAACTGATAACCCTATTTGCGTGCCAATAGCGCCGACGGTGCCGTGACCGGCGGCCTCATGGAAAGGACTTCTCCTGATCATGTGACTGCCAATCGCGGCGGTCACTTGGCCATAAGCCCCTCCTGGCATGGCAAAGGCCTTCGCAGCCTTTTCTCAGGATCGCGACGAGCTGCGGGCAGGATTTTTTTAGGCGAGGCCCTGGATTCGGCCTAGTCCGCCGCGATCCTGGGAAAAAGGCCGCGGAATAGGCCGAAAGCCGCGGCCTCGCCTAAAGAAAACCTGCCCGCAGCTCGCCGCGATCCTGAGAAAAGGCGGCGTCCGGCCTCGCGCCCTTTTCCCAGGATCATGTGACTGCCGATCACGGCGGTCACTTGGCCATAAGCCCTTCCTGGCCTAGCAAAACCCCTTAAAGGGCCGGCAGCAAGGGGTTAAAGCCAGGGAACGGGTCGGCTTCGGGTGCCATTATGGCAAGCGCCCAGGACAGGTAAGTGTCCTTATATTAAAAGTCATCAGCTGCAGTATTTGTACCTGCTGGCTTTTAAAAAAAAAAACGCAATTGGGGGCGCCTTTAACTCCAAAGAAGGGATTAAAAGCGCCCGTTTTGCCGCGCTTCCGAAATCGCTGCCCATTCATTTCAATAGGCAGGGGCGGTTTGCGAGCACTCAATTCAGCGCTCCCAACCCGCCCCAAAAAGATGCTGATGGCAGGACTTTGCCTAACGTTCCGCAAGCGCCCCGCCCCAGTGTGAAAAGACGCATTGAAACCAATGGGAGGCGATTTTTCAGGCGTTGTTTAGAGGCCATTTCTAACGCTTAAGCCCCTGAAAAACGCCTCGGTGTGAAAGGGGTTCTTGACGGTTTTAAAACAAAAAAAAGTAAAATTTCGCCGCATTCCGAGAATGTAACTGTCACATTTGTTTGTGTTCACAACCACAACTGTCAAACCATCCAATGGCTGGTGTCATACCTAATCACATGTGCGGCGCAATTGGGGCAGTTGCAGATCAAAAAGAAACCAAGATGGCGGCTTCCTTGGCTGAAAACGATGGGAGGGTTTAGTTCCGCTTTTGGGTGGAGAGAATTCCATTCCACTTCCTGTTTAGCTGGTTATTCTTCTTCCTTCCTTTCCAATGTGGACACTGATGGCGACAAGAACCCTACGGGAGGCTCTAACCCCTCGCCACTCTTTTCAGAACAAAACTGTCATCAATAACTGTTTTTGGTTCTAACTGTCATTTCTGCGGCACAGGCTCATGTCGGTTATCGAATTGATTTTTTGGTTACTTTTACGTTTCTTGCTCCTCCTCCTTCTCACACCTGGACATGTTGTCTCCTCTCTCAGGTACGATGTTGGGAGGTGCAGGACAACGGACAGACGATTCCGAAGGCCCAACAGATGCACACAGGACCCGTGCTGGACGTCTGCTGGAGTGACGTATGTATTGCCCTTTACCACTTGACCCCCGAAAGATTTACCCAATCCCCACACCCCACCCTTCATGACCAGGCCATTTTTTTTTGCAATATGGCACTGCGCTATTTTAAACGACGCGTTTCGGCAACAGCCTTAGAGCCCATTCACACCTAGGCGTATATACGCCTGAAGCGCGACGGAGGGGCGAATTTACATTGATGTCTATGAGATGGTTCACATCTCGCGCCGAAACGCCGTACGCCTGCCACCTGAAAACAAGTCCCGTACCCTTTTTTTTTCAGGCGGCTTTCGGCGTTCGGCATAGACATCAATGTAAAATGTTTTGTGAAAAAAAAAAAAAAAAGTTTACAAATCGCGGCAAAATACGCCGCGTTATAGTGTGAATGCAGCCTTAGTCGTAGCATCAGCGACTTAAAGCGGGACTGCGATATTGCGTCGAACGCTGGCCGACACTTTTGGCACTTTTTTGGGGACCAGTCACACTACTACAGTGATCAGTGCTATAATAAAAAAAATGCACTGTCACTGTACTGATGACACTGGCTGGGAAGGGGTTAACATCTAGGGGGACGATCAAAGGGTTAATTGTGTGCCTAGCCAGTGTTTTTGTGTATTGCATGTGCTGCTTTTTCTAAGGGGAGAGATGGATTCTAGTCTCTGCTTTGCAGGAACACAGGATGCATCCCTTCTCCCTCATCAGAACGGGGATCTGCCTGCTTTACATAAGCAGTTCTGTGTGTATTACCAACGATCGGCGGGGACCGGAGGACATCGAGTGCCCAACACCCGCAGATCGGCTGGTTTTAGTGGAGGGGGGGGGTGCTTATACTAGGGGAAGGCATGGATCCATGTCACTGCTTTGCTCAAACCCGCCCCCCTCCGAGGCTGCATGCGTGTCAGTGGTGAGGCTGCATGCGTGTCAGTGGTGAGGCTGCATGCGTGTCAGTGGTGAGGCTGCATGCGTGTCAGTGGTGAGGCTGCATGCGTGTCAGTGGTGAGGCTGCCTTGTGTGTCAATGGTGAGGCTGCATTCATGGTAATGGTGAGGCTGCATTCATGGTAATGGTGAGGCTGCATTCATGGTAATGGTGAGGCTGCATTAATGGGCACTGATCCTTATTTGACAGAGAGGGAAGACTTCATTAGCTCTGTGCTCTCAATGGGCTCTGGCATAGGATCTCACTACTTGCCGACCAGCACACGAAGATATACGTCACCACAATGGCACGGGCAGGCAAATGGGCGTGACTGTACATCTCTATAATATATTATAATTATTTTTTTTTAATTTGTCTTGTGTTCGGGGGTTCTAAGTAATTTTCTAGCATTTTTACATGTCGGGGAGAAGAGTCAGAATTGGCCCCGGGTGACAAGTAGGTAAAGACGGCCGTAGAGGGGAGCCGGCCATAGAGAGGAGACGGCCATAGAGACCATAGAGAGGAGACGGGTCTAGTTGGGAAATCTCGGCCTTCATTCTCTTCCGTTTCTTTTTCCCTGCAGGACGGCAGCAAAGTGTTCACGGCGTCTTGTGACAAAACTGCCAAAATGTGGGACCTGAACAGCAACCAGTCCATACAGATTGCACAGGTGAGCCGCTTCTTCATGGTTTGCTTTGGTGCGCCTCCTGTGAGCGCGCGCCTGTGTGCGCCTCCTTCTGTGAGCGCGCGCCTGTGGCCTTTTATCTCGCACAGAAAGGGGTCTGTACAGAAGTGACCATGTAGCCAAAATGTGAGCAGATTTATTATAGATCTGATTTCTTTTTATCTTCCAGCATGAAGCACCAATAAAAACCGTACACTGGATCAAAGCGCCAAACTATAGTTGTATAATGACTAGTAGCTGGGACAAAACTCTAAAGGTAAGTGCCATCCCACAGTGACTCTCCATGGGGACTCTGCTCTGAGCACCCTGAGAGTTGTGGGGGGGGGGGGTGTAATTTTCAGTTCCCTTTGCATGCAGTTGTGCTCCGCCCCAAAATGTTTTGTCACCTGTGATTACGGCTGATCTTTTGTGTGTTTTTCTTTTTTCTTTTATAGTTTTGGGACACGCGCTCGCCAAATCCTTTAATGACGCTTCAGCTTCCGGAACGCGGTTACTGCGCGGATGTGGTAAGTCATGTGTTTGATAACTATGAGGTTAAACCTGAAGCTGTCATGTCCACAAAAGTGTGTCTATTAGTGGTGACGTAAAACCACGCGCCAGTTCTCATCTCGCCGCCACACCTTACCCCCATTCCCCTCTCGCCACACCTGACCCCCCATTCCCCTCTCGCCACACCTGACCCCCCATTCCCCTCTCGCCACACCTGACCCCCCATTCCCCTCTCGCCACACCTGACCTCCATTCCCCTCTCGCCACACCTGACCCCCCATTCCCCTCTCGCCACACCTGACCCTCCATTCCCCTCTCGCCACACCTGACCTCCATTCCCCTCTGGCCACACCTGACCCCCCCATTCCCCTCTGGCCACACCTGACCCCCCCATTCCCCTCTGGCCACACCTGACCCCCCCATTCCCCTCTGGCCACACCTGACCCCCCCATTCCCCTCTGGCCACACCTGACCCCCCCATTCCCCTCTGGCCACACCTGACCCCCCCATTCCCCTCTGGCCACACCTGACCCTCCATTCCCCTCTCGCCACACCTGACCCCCCCATTCCCCTCTGGCCACACCTGACCCTCCATTCCCCTCTGGCCACACCTGACCCCCCCATTCCCCTCTGGCCACACCTGACCCCCCCATTCCCCTCTGGCCACACCTGACCCCCCCATTCCCCTCTGGCCACACCTGACCCCCCCATTCCCCTCTGGCCACACCTGACCCCCCCATTCCCCTCTGGCCACACCTGACCCCCCCATTCCCCTCTGGCCACACCTGACCCCCCCATTCCCCTCTGGCCACACCCGACCCCCCCATTCCCCTCTGGCCACACCTGACCCTCCATTCCCCTCTGGCCACACCTGACCCTCCATTCCCCTCTGGCCACACCTGACCCTCCATTCCCCTCTGGCCACACCTGACCCTCCATTCCCCTCTGCCCACACCTCCCCCTCCATTCCCCTCTGGCCACACCTGACCCTCCATTCCCCTCTGGCCACACCTGACCCTCCATTCCCCTCTGGCCACACCTGACCCTCCATTCCCCTCTGGCCACACCTGACCCTCCATTCCCCTCTGGCCACACCTGACCCTCCATTCTCCTCTCACTCTCACTACCACACCTGACCTCTTATTCTCCTCTCACTCTCACTACCACACCTGACCTCTTATTCTCCTCTCACTCTCACCACCACACCTGACCTCTTATTCTCCTCTCACTCTCACCACCACACCTGACCTCTTATTCTCCTCTCACTCTCAACACCACACCTGACCTCTTATTCTCCTCTCACTCTCACTACCACACCTGACCTCTTATTCTCCTCTCACTCTCACCACCACACCTGACCTCTTATTCTCCTCTCACTCTCACCACCACACCTGACCTCTTATTCTCCTCTCACTCTCACCACCACACCTGACCTCTTATTCTCCTCTCACCACCACACCTGACCTCTTATTCTCCTCTCACCACCACACCTGACCTCTTATTCTCCTCTCACCACCACACCTGACCTCTTATTCTCCTCTCACCACCACACCTGACCTCTTATTCTCCTCTCACCACCACACCTGACCTCTTATTCTCCTCTCACCACCACACCTGACCTCTTATTCTCCTCTCACCACCACACCTGACCTCTTATTCTCCTCTCACCACCACACCTGACCTCTTATTCTCCTCTCACCACCACACCTGACCTCTTATTCTCCTCTCACCACCACACCTGACCTCTTATTCTCCTCTCACTCTCACTACCACACCTGACCTCTTATTCTCCTCTCACTCTCACCACCACACCTGACCTCTTATTCTCCTCTCACTCTCACCACCACACCTGACCTCTTATTCTCCTCTCACTCTCACCACCACACCTGACCTCTTATTCTCCTCTCACTCTCACCACCACACCTGACCTCTTATTCTCCTCTCACTCTCACCACCACACCTGACCTCTTATTCTCCTCTCACCACCACACCTGACCTCTTATTCTCCTCTCACCACCACACCTGACCTCTTATTCTCCTCTCACCACCACACCTGACCTCTTATTCTCCTCTCACCACCACACCTGACCTCTTATTCTCCTCTCACCACCACACCTGACCTCTTATTCTCCTCTCACCACCACACCTGACCTCTTATTCTCCTCTCACCACCACACCTGACCTCTTATTCTCCTCTCACCACCACACCTGACCTCTTATTCTCCTCTCACCACCACACCTGACCTCTTATTCTCCTCTCACCACCACACCTGACCTCCCATTCTCCTCTCACTCTCACCACCACACCTGACCTCCCATTCTCCTCTCACCACCACACCTGACCTCCCATTCTCCTCTCACTCTCACCACCACACCTGACCTCCCATTCTCCTCTCACTCTCGCCACCACACCTGACCCTCCATTCTCCTCTCACCACCACACCTGACAACATTTAAAATTCTCTGCTTTCCCCACCACTATCCCAGCACCCTCTGCTCTCACCCCAGCCTTGCCCATTCTAGAACAGGCGCAGTTTCGCCATTACTGATAAAAGAATATCTTTTTTTTTCCTCCTCCTCCGCTCAGGTGTATCCCATGGCCGCAGTAGCGACAGCCGAGAGAGGATTAATAGTATACCAATTGGAGAACCAGCCCTCCGAATTTCGAAGGATTGAATCCCCGTTAAAGCATCAGGTAATGTCACGGTCATTGTATGGATTGGACTGTTCTGTGAACTGCTACCTACCAATACTTCTTAGTGTTATAATGTGTTGTGTGTGTGTTGTGCTTTATAAGCCAGGAGCTTCACTTAGAATAACTTTCAATGATATTTCAGTATTGAGCTTTACATCTATTATATTTTACATCTGTAGCATTTAATAAAATAGTAGCTGGTGATCCTGCCATGTTGGTCTCTGTCTAGGCACTTCTTATAAGGTGACCACTCCCACTTGTCTGCCGTTCATGCTTCTGCGTTGTCCCGATACCGATACTAGTATCGGGACCGATTCCGAGTATTTATAGAAAATGCCCCCGATGCCTCATCCGATACTTCCCCCACGCCGCTTGGTTAATACGGGCGGGGAACATTACAGCTTTCATTTGAATAGCTGTAGTGTTTCCCGCCGCGCCGCGTATAGACACTCCCCCTTGCTCGGGTGAACTGTCCAATCCCGAGCAAGGGGGAGTGTCTATACGCAGCGCGGCGGGAAACACTACAGCTATTCAAATGAAAGCTGTAATGTTCCCCGCCCGTATTAACCAAGCGGTGGCGCGGCAGCATGTAGGTAAGGGGGACATGGCTGCATATATGGGGGGGACATGGCTGCATATATGGGGGGGGACATGGCTGCATATATGGGGGGGGACATGGCTGCATATATGGGGGGGACATGGCTGCATATATGGGGGGGGACATGGCTGCATATATGGGGGGGACATGGCTGCATATATGGGGGGGGACATGGCTGCATATATGGGGGGGGACATGGCTGCATATGGGGAGGACATGGCTGCATCTGTGGGGGGACATGGCTGCATCTGTGGGGGGACATGGCTGCATCTGTGGGGGGACATGGCTGCATCTGTGGGGGGACATGGCTGCATCTGTGGGGGGACATGGCTGCATCTGTGGGGGGACATGGCTGCATTTGTAGGGGGACATGGCTGCATTTGGGGACACATTTAAAGAAAAAAGTATCGGTACTTGTACTCGGTCCTAAAAAAGTGGTATCGGGACAACCCTAGTTGTCACCCTGTCACATGCGCCCCCTGGTGGAGACTACAAGCGGCACATTGTACAGACATGGCCCACCGTTGTCACTTTCGAGAAGCCGGTCCTCGGCAATGATGTGCTGCTGACCCTGCAGGGGGGAGGGCATGCAGACAAGAAGTGGATGGAAGGGGGGGCTGTAGGGGTTTGTGCTCAAAGCTCTAATATGCGTTTTTATTAACATTCCAGCACCGATGTGTCGCCATATTTAAGGATAAACAGAACAAGCCAACCGGTTTTGCTCTGGGAAGCATCGAAGGTCGAGTCGCCATCCATTATATCAACCCCCCCAATCCGTGAGTTCTCTCCGCTCTTCTAATATCTTCTGCATTGTGGATAATTCTGTGCGCCTTCATGTCTGCCTGACTCCTCCCAGATCTTCCTTCACCCTTCCTTGTTACTGGCTGTAATATCCAGGATCCTTCATGCCTGACTCCTCCCAGATCTTCCTTCACCCTTCCTTGTTACTGGCTGTAATATCCAGGATCCTTCATGTCTGACTCCTCCCAGATCTTCCTTCACCCTTCCTTGTTACTGGCTGTAATATCCAGGATCCTTCATGTCTGACTCCTCCCAGATCTTCCTTCACCCCTCCTTGTTACTGGCTGTAATATCCCGGATCCTTCATGCCTGACTCCTCCCAGATCTTCCTTCACCCTTCCTTGTTACTGGCTGTAATATCCAGGATCCTTCATGTCTGACTCCTCCCAGATCTTCCTTCACCCTTCCTTGTTACTGGCTGTAATATCCAGGATCCTTCATGTCTGACTCCTCCCAGATCTTCCTTCACCCCTCCTTGTTACTGGCTGTAATATCCAGGATCCTTCATGTCTGACTCCTCCCAGATCTTCCTTCACCCTTCCTTGTTACTGGCTGTAATATCCAGGATCCTTCATGCCTGACTCCTCCCAGATCTTCCTTCACCCTTCCTTGTTACTGGCTGTAATATCCAGGATCCTTCATGTCTGACTCCTCCCAGATCTTCCTTCACCCTTCCTTGTTACTGGCTGTAATATCCAGGATCCTTCATGTCTGACTCCTCCCAGATCTTCCTTCACCCCTCCTTGTTACTGGCTGTAATATCCAGGATCCTTCATGTCTGACTCCTCCCAGAACTTCCTTCACCCTTCCTTGTTACTGGCTGTAATATCCAGGATCCTTCATGTCTGACTCCTCCCAGATCTTCCTTCACCCTTCCTTGTTACTGGCTGTAATATCCAGGAACCTTCATGTCTGACTCCTCCCAGAACTTCCTTCACCCTTCCTTGTTACTGGCTGTAATATCCAGGATCCTTCATGTCTGACTCCTCCCAGATCTTCCTTCACCCTTCCTTGTTACTGGCTGTAATATCCAGGATCCTTCATGTCTGACTCCTCCCAGATCTTCCTTCACCCCTCCTTGTTACTGGCTGTAATATACAGGAGCCTTCATGTCTGACTCCTCCCAGATCTTCCTTCACCCCTCCTTGTTACTGGCTGTAATATCCAGGATCCTTCATGTCTGACTCCTCCCAGATCTTCCTTCACCCTTCCTTGTTACTGGCTGTAATATCCAGGATTCTTCATGTCTGACTCCTCCCAGATCTTCCTTCACCCTTCCTTGTTACTGGCTGTAATATCCAGGATCCTTCATGCCTGACTCCTCCCAGATCTTTCTTCACCCTTCCTTGTTACTGGCTGTAATATCCAGGATCCTTCATGCCTGACTCCTCCCAGATCTTCCTTCACCCTTCCTTGTTACTGGCTGTAATATCCAGGATCCTTCATGCCTGACTCCTCCCAGATCTTCCTTCACCCTTCCTTGTTACTGGCTGTAATATCCAGGATCCTTCATGTCTGACTCCTCCCAGATCTTCCTTCACCCTTCCTTGTTACTGGCTGTAATATCTAGGATCCTTCATGCCTGACTCCTCCCAGATCTTTCTTCACCCTTCCTTGTTACTGGCTGTAATATCCAGGATCCTTCATGCCTGACTCCTCCCAGATCTTCCTTCACCCTTCCTTGTTACTGGCTGTAATATCCAGGATCCTTCATGCCTGACTCCTCCCAGATCTTCCTTCACCCTTCCTTGTTACTGGCTGTAATATCCAGGATCCTTCATGTCTGACTCCTCCCAGATCTTCCTTCACCCTTCCTTGTTACTGGCTGTAATATCCAGGATCCTTCATGCCTGACTCCTCCCAGATCTTCCTTCACCCTTCCTTGTTACTGGCTGTAATATCCAGGATCCTTCATGTCTGACTCCTCCCAGATCTTCCTTCACCCTTCCTTGTTACTGGCTGTAATATCCAGGATCCTTCATGTCTGACTCCTCCCAGATCTTCTTTCACCCTTCCTTGTTACTGGCTGTAATATCCAGGATCCTTCATGCCTGACTCCTCCCAGATCTTTCTTCACCCTTCCTTGTTACTGGCTGTAATATCTAGGATCCTTCATGCCTGACTCCTCCCAGATCTTCCTTCACCCTTCCTTGTTACTGGCTGTAATATCCAGGATCCTTCATGTCTGACTCCTCCCAGATCTTCCTTCACCCTTCCTTGTTACTGGCTGTAATATCCAGGATCCTTCATGCCTGACTCCTCCCAGATCTTCCTTCACCCCTCCTTGTTACTGGCTGTAATATCCAGGATCCTTCATGTCTGACTCCTCCCAGAACTTCCTTCACCCTTCCTTGTTACTGGCTGTAATATCCAGGATCCTTCATGTCTGACTCCTCCCAGATCTTCCTTCACCCTTCCTTGTTACTGGCTGTAATATACAGGAGCCTTCATGTCTGACTCCTCCCAGATCTTCCTTCACCCTTCCTTGTTACTGGCTGTAATATCCAGGATCCTTCATGTCTGACTCCTCCCAGATCTTCCTTCACCCTTCCTTGTTACTGGCTGTAATATCCAGGATCCTTCATGCCTGACTCCTCCCAGATCTTCCTTCACCCTTCCTTGTTACTGGCTGTAATATCCAGGATCCTTCATGCCTGACTCCTCCCAGATCTTTCTTCACCCTTCCTTGTTACTGGCTGTAATATCTAGGATCCTTCATGCCTGACTCCTCCCAGATCTTCCTTCACCCTTCCTTGTTACTGGCTGTAATATCCAGGATCCTTCATGTCTGACTCCTCCCAGATCTTCCTTCACCCTTCCTTGTTACTGGCTGTAATATCCAGGATCCTTCATGTCTGACTCCTCCCAGATCTTCCTTCACCCTTCCTTGTTACTGGCTGTAATATCCAGGATCCTTCATGCCTGACTCCTCCCAGATCTTCCTTCACCCTTCCTTGTTACTGGCTGTAATATCCAGGATTTCTTAACCACTTAAGACCCGGACCAAAATGCTGCTAAAGGACCCGGCCAGGTTTTGCGATACGGCACTGCGTCGCTTTAACAGACAATTGCGCGGTCGTGCGACGTGGCTCCCAAACAAAATTGGCGTCCTTTTTTTCCCACAAACAGAGCTTTCTTTTGGTGGTATTTGATCACCTCTGCGGTTTTTATTTTTTTTGCGCTATAAACAAAAATAGAGCGACAATTTTGAAAAAAATGCAATATTTTTAACTTTTTGCTATAATAGATATCCCCCAAAAATATATTAAAAAAAAATTCTTCCTCAGATTAGGCCGATACGTATTCTTCTACATATTTTTGAAGAAAAAAAAAATTGCAATAAGCGTTTTATCGTTTGGTTTGCGCAAATTTATAGCGTTTTACTAAAAAGGGGGTAATTTTAATGCATTTTTATTTTTTTTATTTACTACTAATGGCGGCGATCAGCTTTTTTTTTTTAATTTATTTTTTTTGGTGACTTTGGACAATTTTTACACATTTTTGGGACCATTGTCATTTTCACAGCAAAAAATGCTATAAAAATGCATTGTTTATTGTGAAAATGACAGTTGCAGTTTGGGAGTTAACCATAAGGGGGCGCTGATGGGGTTATGTGTGACCTCATATGTGTTTACAACTGTAGGGGGGTGTGGCTGTAGGTGTGATGTCATCGATCAAGTCTCCCTATAAAAGGGAACACACGATCGATGCAGCCGCCACAGTGAAGAACGGGGAAGGTGTGTTTACACACACCTCTCCCCGTTCTTCAGCTCCGGGGAGCGATCGCGGGACTCCAGCGGCGATCGGGTCACGCGGTCCCGGTGCTTCGGACCGGGTCGTGGGCGTGCGACCGTGATCCGCGGCTGGGTACTAGTACAGGACGTACCTGTACGTGCTTGTGCCCAGCCGTGCCATTCTGCCGACGTAAATGTGCAGGAGGCGGTCCTTAAGTGGTTAAAGAAATCCCAATAAATGGATATTGATTGGTTTTTACGCACACGTTGTAGTGTCTGCAATCTACGAGATTTTTTATTTTTGTTTATTTAATACTAGTAATGTTGGCGATCAGCGACTTCTAGCCAGACTGCGATATTGCGGCGGACATTCTTATACTTTTTGGGAACCAGATACAGTGATCGGTGCTAAAAATGTGCACTTCCACTGTACTAATGACACTGGCTGGGAATGGGGTTAACATCGAGGGTGATCGAAGGGTTAATTGTGCCTAGCCAGCGATTATGTGCTGCTTTTACGAAGGGGAGAGATGGATTCTAGTCTCTGCTTTGCAGGAACACAGAATTCATCCCTCTCCCCCCACCCTATCAGAACGGGGCTCTGCCTTGTTTACATAAGCAGTTCTGTGTGTGTTTCCGATGGGCGAGGGACATCGAGTGCCCGACACCCGCATATCGGCTTTTAGTGTACTGTGGGGGGGGGGGGGGGGGGGGGTGCGTGCTTATACTAGGGGAAGGCATGGAACCGCGGGAACACAGAACAAAGATCTGCCCTGCCTTGTTTACATAAGCAGTTCTGTGTGTATTGCCGATGATCGGCGGGTTGCCGGAGGACATTGAGTGCCCGACGCCCGCAGATCGTCTTTTAGTGTCCTGTGGGGGGAGGTGCTTAACTAGGGGAAGGCATTAATCCACAGAAGCCATCCCTCCCCCCCCCCCCCTGTCAGAACGGGGATCTGCCTTGTTTACATAAGCAGTTCTGTGTGTATTTCCGATGGGCCCAACACCCGCATATCAGCTTTTAGTGTACTGTGGGGGGTGCGCGCTTATACTAGGGGAAGGCATGGAACACAGAACAGAGATCTGCCCTGCCTTGTTTACATAAGCAGTTCTGTGTGTATTACCGATGGAGGAAGGACATTGAGTGCCCGACACCCGCAGATTACATAAAATGCCAATGTGGGGGGTGCTTATACTAGAAGAAGGCATGGAACCACGGGAACACAGAAGCCATCCTACCCCCCCCTATCAGAACGGGGATCTGCCTTGTTTACATAAGCAGTTCTGTGTGTATTACCAATGATCGGCGGGTTGCCCGAGGACATTGAGTGCCCACCACTCGTAAATCGGTTTCTGCTGTGAATATTCACTGCAGAAGCGGCGTACGGACGCCCCCTGCAGGCGGAAGTGCAGAATCGCGCGCGCGCGCGCGTGTGTGTGTATATATATATATATATATATATATATATATATATGTATATATATATATATATATTGTAAAATTGCTATGGGACGGTCTTAAAGTGGTGAATCCTAAAGGTTTTTTGGCATCTCATTATTTTGCTACAAGGTGACAGATACTCGCCCTCCATTCACGATGTTATATCCTTTTTGTTTTTATTTTTTCCTAATAGATTGTAAGCTCCGGTGAACAGACACTTTTTTTTATTTTATTTTTTGTAATGCATGTTTTTCTCTGCGTTGTTAATGTGTGGGGTTACTGTATAGCAGGGATATGCAATCAGCTGTTGCAGAACTACAAGTCCCATGAGGCATAGCAAGACTCTGGTAGCCACAAGCATAGGGCCCAGGGGCATGATGGGACTTGTAGTTCTGCAACAGCTGGAGGTCTGCTAATTGCATATCCCTGCTGTATATCATTTTCTTTATGTTGGAGTGTTGCCTAGATATAAAAAAAAAGATAACGCAGAGTTTGTATTTCAGAGCCAAAGACAACTTTACATTTAAATGTCACCGGTCCAACGGGACGAACACGGCCGCCCCCCAGGACATTTATGCCGTACGTATGCAAAGCTTCTACAGATCCAGCGTTCAATCTGTTGTCCTCCTTTTACCCCTCCCCCTCCCCCATCGTCCTGGTGGTGTGAATAGAACTTACAGATTTGTTTTTTAATAAAATGTCTCCCCCCCCCCCACACACAGGTAAACGCCATCGCCTTCCATCCGGTACACGGAACGCTGGCCACCGTCGGCTCCGATGGCCGGTTCAGTTTCTGGGACAAAGACGCCCGGACCAAGCTGAAGACGTCGGAGCAGCTGGACCAGCCCATCTCCGCGTGCTGCTTCAACCAGAACGGGAACATCTTTGCCTACGCGGCGAGCTATGATTGGTCCAAGGTGAGGACAGCGATTTATTTTTATTTTATTTTTTTTATTTATTATTATTATTATTATTATTATTATTATTTATTTTTCTTAACCACTTAAGACCCGGACCAAAATGCAGGTAACTGCAGCACTGCGTCGCTTTAACTGACAATTGCACGGCCGTGCGACGTGGCTCCCAAACAAAATCGGCGTCCTTTTTCCCCCACAAATAGAGCTTTCTTTTGGTGGTATTTGATCACCTCTGCGTTTTTTTTATTTTTTGCTTTAAACAAAAAAAGAGCGTCAATATTGAAAAAAAATGCAATGTTTTTTACTTTTTGCTATAATAAATATCCCCCAAAAAATATATAAAAATATTATATTTTTTCCCTCAGTTTAGGCCGATACGTATTCTTCTACCTATTTTTGGTATAAAAAAAATCGCAATAAGCGTTTATCGGTTGGTTTGCGCAAAATTTATAGCGTTTACAAAATAGAGGATAGTTTTATTGCATTTTTATTCATTATTTTTTTTTTTTTTTTTTTTACTACTAATGGCGGCGATCAGCGTGTTTTTTTTTTTTTTTTTTCTTTTCATGACTGCGACATTATGGCGGACACATCGGACAATTTTGACACATTTTTGAGACCATTGTCATTTTCACAGCAAAAAGTGCTATAAAAATGCACTGATTACTGTGAAAATGACAATTGCAGTTTAGGAGTTAACCACTAGGGGGCGCTGAAGGGGTTAAGTGTGACCTCATCTGTGTTTCTAACTGTAGCGGGGCTGGACGTGTGACGTCATTGATCGTCTTTCCCTATATCAGGGAACACACGATCAATGACAGCGCCACGGGGAAGCTGTGTTTACACACAGCTCTCCCCGTTCTTCAGCTCCGGGGACCGATCGCGGGACTCCGGCGGCGATCGGGTTCGGCGGGTCACGGAGCTTCGGACCCACGGCTGGGCACTTAAAGAGGACGTACCTGTCAAACCCGAAAACCCCCCTCCCCCTTTACCATGTGATCAGCTGTCAGCCTATGACCGCTGATCATGTGATGTAAACAGAGCCAGTAATCTGCAATTTTTTCTCCTCACGATAGCATGAGGTGAAAAAAAAAATAGGCAATCACCGGCGGCTGTCAGAGGGAAATCGGTCCCGATCAGGGAGAGCTGCCGCCTGCTCAATAGTGCCGCCCATCATGTCATCTACCAGTGGCCGTCGGTGCCGCCTTGCCTGTCCCTCGTCGGTGCCGCCTTGCCTGTCCCTCGTCGGTGCCGCCTTGCCTGTCCCTCGTCGGTGCCGCCTTGCCTGTCCCTCGTCGGTGCCGCCTTGCCTGTCCCTCGTCGGTGCCGCCTTGCCTGTCCCTCGTCGGTGCCGCCTTGCCTGTCCCCTCGTCGGTTGCCGCCTTGCCTGTCCCCTCGTCGGTTGCCGCCTTGCCTGTCCCCTCGTCGGTTGCCGCCTTGCCTGTCCCCTCGTCGGTTGCCGCCTTGCCTGTCCCCTCGTCGGTTGCCGCCTTGCCTGTCCCCTCGTCGGTTGCCGCCTTGCCTGTCCCCTCGTCGGTTGCCGCCTTGCCTGTCCCCTCGTCGGTTGCCGCCTTGCCTGTCCCCTCGTCGGTTGCCGCCTTGCCTGTCCCCTCGTCGGTTGCCGCCTTGCCTGTCCCCTCGTCGGTTGCCGCCTTGCCTGTCCCCTCGTCGGTTGCCGCCTTGCCTGTCCCCTCGTCGGTTGCCGCCTTGCCTGTCCCCTCGTCGGTTGCCGCCTTGCCTGTCCCCTCGTCGGTTGCCGCCTTGCCTGTCCCCTCGTCGGTTGCCGCCTTGCCTGTCCCCTCGTCGGTTGCCGCCTTGCCTGTCCCCTCGTCGGTTGCCGCCTTGCCTGTCCCCTCGTCGGTTGCCGCCTTGCCTGTCCCCTCGTCGGTTGCCGCCTTGCCTGTCCCCTCGTCGGTTGCCGCCTTGCCTGTCCCCTCGTCGGTTGCCGCCTTGCCTGTCCCCTCGTCGGTGCCCACCAGTGAAGGAAAAAAATTGCCTGTTTACAAAATTTTATAACAAACTATGAAACCTGATACTTTTATTTATTTATTTTTTTTCAAAATTTTCCATGTTTTTTTGTTTAGCAAAAAATAAACCCCCCAGAGGTGATCACCACACGCCACCAAAAGAAAAGCTCCATCTGTGGGAAATAAATGATAAACATGTCCTATGTGTACAGTGTAGCATGACCGCGCAATTGTCATTCAAAGTGTGAGCGCGCTGAAAGCTGAGAATTGGCCTGGGCAGGAAGGGGGAAGCCCCGCCCCCCACAGGGTAGATGACGCGACACAACACTTAGGAAATGATTTCTAACCTCTGAACCGTTTCCTCTCCTCCTCCTTCCAGGGTCACGAGTTCTACAACCCACAGAAGAAGAATTACATCTTCCTGCGGAACGCCGCGGAGGAGCTGAAGCCGCGGAGTAAGAAATAAATAACAAAAATCCACCATCGCGTTATTTAAAGACCCCGGTTCTGAACGCTATCCTTCGGAGAGATTAAAAACTAAAAGGGGCGGGGGGGGAGGGGTTCTAAGGCTGCCGTATTGCCTTCACACCGCCATATTGCTTTCTTGGGGGGGGGGGTGATTTGCGTCACAAAGGTGCTTGGCGCTCTGCTCGTTTTTCGGAACTCCAAAGCCAGCAGAGCGCTAATAAAATGAAATCCCAGGATGCCGCTGCTTGCATTTTATGAATGGGCCGCAACGTGAAAGCCGCAGAACCCAATGGAGAGCGGATAGCGATATCTTTTCTCTCCTGACCCCGAAATTGTTTACTTATACCGCGTTCCTGTAAAAATCGGCTTTCTTCAAACTGTTCTAAAGTGGTTGTAACCCCTTCCATATACCCCCCCCCCCCCCCATTGCAGCGACTGCGTCCTCAGAGAGGAAACCAATCCTCCTACATACGTTGTACCTGTTTTATCTGCTGTACAGAGTTTATACAGCAATCCTTGGCTCCCGAGGGGGGGCATATGATGTCGCAGAGGGCTGAGTGTAAGCTGAGACCTGAGTGGAGGGAAACGCAGTCTCCTTGGGGAAACGTGCACAGTTTAGCTTGTCGGTCACCTGCTGGGTGCTGGAGGAGGGGGGGGGTTGGGATTCCCTGGTGTCAGGGATAAAGGAAGGGCAGAAATGAGGTGCTTTGGATTGAAGCAAGTACACAAGATATGGGGATGTGCTTTGTTCAGTTTTAATTTTACAACCACTTTAAGGACCGTTCTTGTAGTTTGCCTTGTTAATAGACCCCCCCCCCCCCCCCTTCTGCCTACATGGATGCTGCAGGAAGGCACCGGCGCTGGTGTCGGGACTATGCCCCCCCCCCCGGCTACGTTCACAAACCGCAGCCCGGCGGTGGAAAGGACTCTTAATCTTTCCTAAGGGTGGTGCCCAGAGTTAGTACTGAATGTTCAATTATTGTTTATATATTTGTTATATTTTTCTTTTTTTATATTTGATGTTCTGTTCTGATGTTCTGCGAATTTTTATTAATAATGTATCCTTTCCGAGAGCCTCAAACACTCGCAGGTTCAATCTCCTTACACTGGAAGGCCCTGCGTGTCGGCGGCCTAGGGGGGAGGAGTCTGGCTTTGACCAATTCTGAACCGCTGTAGGCCGCCGTTTGGGGTGGGGGAGGGTAATTTTAAGTTCTCGAGGGTCATAGATGTGGTGAGGACCCTCCCACAGTCCGTGTAGAGGACGCCCAATCGTGAAAGAGGTCCATCACGTCGGCCTCCGCGGGTTCAAAGACACACAAATCTGTTCTGCCGTTTTCTGAGAGAGACGCAATCAAATGATTTTTTTCCTATAATAAAGACACTTGTTTAGTATTTGCCTTCGTTTTATTTTCTTGCACCTTTTTCCTCCCATTACAGTAAGTATGTCGCTCTATGAGGCAGCCAATCACGGTACAGGAGCTTGTTTTGTACTTGGTGGGAGATAGACAAGTTTAACCCGAGTCTCTAGTGCCAAATATGTGAGGGGCTCTGATGGGGGACACAAATAGGTGGGGGTCTCTGATGGAGACACAAATATGTGGGGGGGCTCTGATGGAGACACAAATATGTGGGGGGTCTCTGATGGAGACACAAATATGTGGGGGGTCTCTGATGGAGACACAAATATGTGGGGGGGCTCTGATGGAGACACAAATATGTGGGGGGCTCTGATGGGAACCCAAATATGTGGGGGGCTCTGATGGGAACACAAATATATGTGGGGCACTCTGATGGGGACACAAACAATGCATAGGGGACACAAATATGTGGGGGTCTCTGATGGGGGACACAAATATGTGGGGGGCTCTGGGGACACAAATAAGTGGGGGGGCTCTGATGGGAACACAAATATATGGGGGGTCTCTAATGGGGACACAAATATGTTGGGTCTCTGATGGGAACACATATGTGGGGGGGGGGGGCTCTGATGGGAACACAAATATGCAGGGGGTCTTTGATTGGGACATAAATGTGCATTGGGGGGTCTGATGAGGACACAAAAATGTGGGGGTCTCTGATGGGGACACAAAAATGTGGGGGTCTCTGATGGGGACACAAAAATGTGGGGGTCTCTGATGGGGACACAAAAATGTCGGGGTCTCTGATGGGGACAAAGATATGCAGGGGGGTCTTTGATGAGGACACAAAAATGCAAGGGGGACTCTGATGGGGACACAAATATGTGGGCGCGCTCTGATGGGGACACAAATATGTGGGGGGGTCTCTGATGGGGACACAAATGTGTGGGGGACTCTGATGGGGACACAAATATGTAGGGGTCTTTTATGGGGACACAAAATGTGGGCGTCTCTGATGAGGGCATAAATGTGGGGGGGGCTCTGATGGAGACACAAATATGTTGTGGGACTCGGATGGGACAAATATACAGGGGAGGTCTGATGAGGACACAAATATGTGGGGGGCTCTGATGGGGACACACATATGTGGGGGTCTCTGATGGGGGACACAAAGGTGGGGGGCTCTGATGGGGACAAAAATATGTGGGGGGCTCTGATGGGAACACAAATATGTGGGGGGGTCTCTGATGGGGACACAAATATGTGGGGGGCTCTGATGGGAACACAAATATGTGGGGGGGCTCTGATGGGAACACAAAAATGCAGGGGGGCTCTGATGGGGACACAAATATGTGGGGGGGGCTCTGATGGGAACACAAATATGCAGGGTGGGAATCTGAAAGGGACACAGATGTGCGGTGAGGGGTCTGATGGGGACCAAATGTACGGGGGGGGAGGGCAGAGTGTGGCGGTAGCACACGCCCATTGCACATGAGAAGTTCAGCCCCCCCCCCCCGTGTATGAGGATATGGCATTTGGGTGCAGGCGGAGGATACTGGGGCACCATCCAGCTCTACTGCCGGCAGCCTATCAAATTCTATTCTGCTGCTGCTGCATATTCATTCATAAATAATGTTAAACACGGATCCTAATGGGAGTGCTGATTGCCACTTTCGACAAGCTGCTAGCAGGCTGCCGCACTCCTTGAAGCCTGCTAGCAGCTTGTTTAAAGTGGCAATCAGCCCTTTTTTCCGTTAGGATGGAGGTACAGAGGAAGTCTTTCACCTTTTTTTTTGGGTTATATTGCCGCCTACAGGAAGAATGGACGCTGGGAAAAAAAATGTAGGCCTGGCCAGAATAGCCCCTCCTACTTCCAGCATGCCTCCTCAATTTTCTAGAAGTACCAAGAGCGTGATCACAAACACAGAGGGGCCCGATAATCTCCAAGCAAAGGATTTGACGGTGAGTACGAAAATCTTAAATTTATTACCAATGGAGGATATAAGAAAAATGAATTCACGCCGTGGGCATTGGGCTTGGCTCCGGGCAACCTTTCCCAATAGGGTCCCATCACATAGCCAAGATCATTTCCATTGAGTCCTATGGGTTAAATTTCCACCACTCCACTCCAAGACCCTTTAGCTTTACCTCAACTGTAGTATCTTTTATAATCGGTGTCCATTGGGGGGCGCTCCGCAGAGGATTGGCTGCCTATATAGTCTCCCTGCTGGTATGGTGGGGAGCCTCCTCGTGGTAAAGAAACCAAATTAAGGGCCGACTTTTTAAGGTGGGGAGGGGTCAGGAGTATTTTCCCTGCTGTGGAGAATGCTGAGGGACCCAACGTCTTCTGATCTGGGTGGTGCTATCTGGTCTGGCTGGGAGCTGTGGTGTTCAGGGGCCCCCTGTGGGGTGGCGACCCAAGGGTGCTCTGAGTATCACTAAAGGTTTGGGACCCCACTATTAGAAAGGGAACTAGGCCACAGCATCACCCGCATGAGAAGGGGGGGTGGGGTCAACCCGGCCTTTTGGCTCAGTGAACCGGAGTGTCCCATCAGGAGCCCTGCGTGTTCCTCTGTGCCCGTGTCTAATGGGAGTGGTTTCATAATTATCAATCAGC